>NC_134362.1:203741577-203961577 GCF_048569485.1 Anomaloglossus baeobatrachus | reverse complement strand
GCGGAAGGAAGGAGGTGGGTGGGATGTTACAGGCGCTCATCTCCGCCCCTCCGCTTCTATTGGGCGGCCACTTAGTGACGCCGTTGTGACGCCGCACGAACCGCCCCCTTAGAAAAGAGGCGGTTTGCCGGCCACAGCAACGTCGCTAGGCAGGTAAGTCCGTGTGACGGCTCCTAACGATGTTGTGCTCCACGGGTAGCGATTTGCCCGTGACGCACAAACGACGCTAGCGTTATCGCTGTATGAAAAGCCCCCTTAAGGAAATGGTAAACCACAGATTATTAGTGAAGCATTGTCAAACTTCTTTGTACAGATGGGGTACATATATAAATAATAGAAAAATATTGGAAGACCGGAAACTTGCTTGTAGAGATGGATTACCTTGATTGCAGAGACTGAGGTGTTAACAGCACTAAGAAAATTAACAAGAGGTTTGTGATGTGGGAACTTGATTCCTAAATGATAGCTGTGCACCCCACACCCTAGTCAAGCTGGGCTGAGCTTAGAAAAAAACACTGGCATTGAATGAAAGTCGGGAATAGCAGGGGATAGTTTGACACTTGACTGATGTTAAGCTTAGTAGTAGGTGAAGTAACTCTTGACAAACCCATGGTAAATGAATGCAATACATTCTCAACATTCAGAAAGCACATGGTTGCCTGACCAGAAATTAACCCCTTTTGAAGAACAAATTGTACTTTTGAATAACATGATTTATTTTATCAAGTAATGCACTGTAAAGCGAGAAAATAATTCCAAGTATGTTAAAATTGCAAAAAAGTGCAATATCACAATTTTTTTTTAGGGTTTTTATTCACCATCTTCAATATATGGTAAAACTGACCTGGCAATATGATTCTCCACGTCATTACGAGTACGCTGATATCACCCATGTATTGTGACGTTTTTTGTATTTAAGTGGTGAAAAATTGTGGAAATTTGCACCCAAATTTTTTCTGCTTTTGTCGTAATTTTCCGTCACCTGGAACGTTTTCATTCATAGGGATCTGGAGCTGTGTGAGGGCTTAGGGATACTTTGCACGTTGCGACATCGCTACTGCGATCTCGTCGGGGTCAAACCGAAAGTGACGCTCATCCGGCTCTGGTAACGACGTCGCAACGTGTAAAGCCTAGAAGCACCGATAAAATATTGCAAAAGCGTCGAAAATCGTGATCTGTATAGTGTCAGTTATTTCCATAATTTCGATGCGACAGGTACGATGTTGTTCCTCGTTCCTGCGGCAGCACACATCGCTATGTATGAAGCCGCAGGAGCGAGGAACATCTCCTTACCTGCATCCCGCCTGCAATGAGGAAGGAAGGAGGTGGGCGGGATATTTACGCTTATGCTCATCTCCGCCCTTCCGCTTTTATTGGCCGCCTGCCGTGTGACGTCGCTGTGACGCTGCACGACACGCTCCCTTAGGAAGGAGGCGGGGCGCCGGCCAGAGCGACGTCGCAGGGCAAGTAAGTGCGTGTGAAGCTGCCGTAGCAATAATGTTCACTACGGCAGCTATCACAAGAGATCGCATCTGCGACGGGGGCGGGGACTATCGCGCTCGGCATTGCTACAATCGGCTAGCGATGTCGCAGCGTGCAAAGTACCCCTTAGTTTTTGCACCCTGAGCTGACACTTTTACATGCAGTACCTTGTAGCTCCCGGATGGCTTCAAGGGCGTTACATGTGTGCACAGAGTTTTTTGAAGAGGTTCTGCTCCAGAAATTGCTTGAAAAATCACTTGAGGGCCATTACATCCAAACTGAACATTTTTTTGGTAACTCCAAGTTTAAAAAAACACTTTCACTGCTATTTACATATAAAATGCAATTTCACCACATAAGTTGAAAATATATATTAGCTTTAGCTGTTTCTACCATAAAAACAAATGTAGTATATTTCCTTAACTATCGTATGGCCCTTAAATAAGTGAAAAATTCTTCCTATTTATTTTTACCGAAACCCAACCCCAAAAACTGTTTTGTTCATATGTTCAGTGTTTTGAGCATTTTTTAAATAAAACAAAAAAGAAAGTGCATGTCACTTCTTTTATGTGGCTCCTTATGGAATCAGCTTCAAACCAGGCACCACCCAATCAAACAACTGCAAAAAAATACTCGAGGAAAAAAAGAAAAACGGCTTAGAAAAACTCCTTCCCAAAGTGGCTTCCTCTAGAACAGACCTGGGCAAGGGGCGGCCCGCGGGCCACATCCGGCCCGCCTGCTCTCTGTGACCGGCCCGCCCGTCTTCAGCCGATGCAGTGGAGCCGGGCTGCAGCGTGCCGAGCAGGGAGAGATCCTGTGCAGGTCCGCACAGTAAGTGCAGGCAGCGGAACGCAGGAGTCTTTCCTCTGTTCCCTGCCGGCACTAATTGTCAGTGACACACGCGCGCGCTCTGACGTCAGTACTGCGCTGCGTGTGTCATTTCAAAAGTTCCCGCCCGCCCTGCAGGAGAAGGAGCTGCACAGGAGATGGAATAATTCATCTTGCAGGACCTGCGATGATGTCACGCCCATGTGACTGTGTGGGAGGAGACACAGGATGCCGGGCAGAAAGCAAAGATACTGAATCCTGAAGGAGATGAAGACACATGATGACTGGTAATGAGAAAAGAGGGGACATGAGGGGGAGGGGGGCTGCAGGGTGAGTGCATATGAGGGCTGCAGACTGACAGAAGGATGTGAAGGGGTACAGAGTGTTTGAGAGGGGTAAGTTGGGGTACAGGCAGGGTGAGATATGTGGGCATGGTGTGTGACATATGGGGGTGTAGTATATTACAGGTGTGCTATATGGAGTTGTAGTATATTACAGGTGTGCTATATGGAGGTGTAGTATATTACAGGTGTGCTATATGGAGGTGTAGTATATTACAGGTGTGCTATATGGAGTTGTAGTATATTACAGGTGTGCTATATGGAGGTGTAGTATATTACAGGTGTGCTATATGGAGGTGTAGTATATTACAGGTGTGCTATATGGAGGTGTAGTATATTACAGGTGTGCTATATGGAGGTGTAGTATATTACAGGTGTGCTATATGGAGGTGTAGTATATTACAGGTGTGCTATATAGAGGTGTAGTATATTACAGGTGTGCTATATAGAGGTGTAGTATATTACAGGTGTGCTATATGGAGGTGTAGTATATTACAGGTGTGCTATATGGAGGTGTAGTATATTACAGGTGTGCTATATGGAGGTGTAGTATATTACAGGTGTGCTATATAGAGGTGTAGTATATTACAGGTGTGCTATATAGAGGTGTAGTATATTACAGGTGTGCTATATAGGGGTGTAGTGATGTAGTATATTACAGGTGTGCTATATAGGGGTGTAGTGATATAGTATATTACAGGTGTGCTATATGGAGTTGTAGTATATTACAGGTGTGCTATATAGGGGTGTAGTGATGTAGTATATTACAGGTGTGCTATATGGAGTTGTAGTATATTACAGGTGTGCTATATAGGGGTGTAGCGATGTAGTATATTACAGGTGTAGTGTGTGTGATATGGGGGTGCAGGGTGTGTGACATATGGGGGTGTAGTATATTACAGGTGTGCTATATAGAGGTGTAGTATATTACAGGTGTGCTATATGGAGGTGTAGTATATTACAGGTGTGCTATATAGGGGTGTAGTGATGTAGTATATTACAGGTGTGCTATATGGAGTTGTAGTATATTACAGGTGTGCTATATAGGGGTGTAGTGATGTAGTATATTACAGGTGTGCTATATGGAGGTGTAGTATATTACAGGTGTGCTATATGGAGGTGTAGTATATTACAGGTGTGCTATATGGAGGTGTAGTATATTACAGGTGTGCTATATGTAGGTGTAGTATATTACAGGTGTGCTATATGTAGGTGTAGTATATTACAGGTGTAGTATATGGGGTGTAGTGATGTTGTATATTACAGGTGTATATAGGGGTGTAGTGATGTAGTATATTACAGGTGTACTATATGGAGTTGTAGTATATTACAGGTGTGCTATATAGTGGTGTAGTGATGTAGTATATTACAGGTGTAGTATATAGGGGTGTAGTGATGTAGTATATTACAGGTGTAGTATATAGGGGTGTAATGATGTAGTATATCGGAGGTGTATTATATAGTGGTGTAGTATAATACAGGTGTATATGGGGGTGTAGTATATTACAGGTATATGGAGGGAGTGTAGTATAATACAGGTGTAGTATATAGGGGTGTAGTGGTGTAGTTTATTACAGGTGTAGTATATGGAGGGGGTGTAGTGATGTAGTATATTGGGTAGAACTGAGGTAATTATATTAGTCCGGCCCTCTAAACCAATCCCAATTTCTCATGCGGCCCCATGGGAAAATTAATTGCCCACCCCTGCTCTAGAACAATATGGTATTTAAAAAAAAAACAACAAAAACAAAAACCCTTGGTGTGCAGATACATTAACATTGAGAAAAAGGAGGGGGAGACCAGAGGCAGCTCTGACAAACATTTTGGCAAATACACTGATTTTTAGATATCTGCTGCAGCAACATTTTTTAAATGAATAATTTTGCATTATTATTACTGTACTTGTCCCTATTATGTACACCCCTTTCACATGTAAAGCGCTATGGAATAGATGGAGCAATAATAAAAAATAATTTTTTACAAAAGTAAATAAACTAAAAAGAAAAAGTTACAAAACTGACATTTTCCAGGAAAAAAATATCCAATGTGGTCACTACACTTAGGAGTACTTTGCACGCTGCGACATCGTTAGCCGATGCTAGCGATGCTGAGCGCGATAGTACCTGCCCCCATCGCACATGCGATATCTTGTGATAGTTGCCGTAGCGAACATTATCGCTACGGCAGCTTCCCATGCACTTACCTGCCCTGCGACGTCGCTCTGGCCGGCGACCCGCCTCCTTCCTAAGGGGGCGGGTCATGCGGCGTCATAGCGATGTCACACGGCAGGCGGCCAATAGAAGCGCCCATCCCGCCCACCTCCTTCCTTCCGCATTGCCAGTGGAGGCAGGTAAGGAGATGTTCCTCGCTCCTGCGGCTTCACACACAGCGATGTGTGCTGCCGCAGGAACGAGGAACAACATCGTACCGACATTATGGAAATGACCGACGCTACACAGATCGCCGATTTACGACGCTTTTGCGATCGTTTATCGGCGCATCTAGGCTTTACACGTTGCAGCATCGTTACCGGCGCCGGATGTGCGTCACTTTCGATTTGACCCCGACGATATCGCGGTAGCGATGTCGCAACGTGTAAAGTACCCCTTAGTTCTGAAGTCACTCTTTTCTAGCAAGATGCCAAATCCCACCCATCATTGTTATTCAGACTGTCGGAAACCCCTTTTAATTAAATACCTCTGTCCGGACATTAAAGAATAGGTATGATAATCCAAACCAGTATTGCCTTAGGTCAATCTTCAAAAGCAAGTCAGCTTCTTCCTTGGATGACAAGTCCCAAAATTCATTGACATGGACCTAAAGTTTAAAGAAAAAATTAAGCAGGCCGGACTGATTTTTATCCGTATACACTTCAGCAACATCTCCAAAGTATAATATTATCAGCGAGCGACATTTTACAGTATAAGACGACGGTCTTGAAGCTGCACCTGCGTTTTCTAATTAATTAAGGTTCTGTAAAGGCGAGATCAAGCAATGGATAACACATTTATCCAATGAGAGCTGAAACGTGACGTTCTTGGAAGCACACGAAACAAAACAATCTACTTTGATAATATTTACATAAGGCCCCATTCCGCTATGAAATACAGATGTCGGCATGGAATTAATTTAAAATATTAAACTGTAAACCTTTCTAACATCACAAAACGGGAAACGAGGGCTGTGAACTGATTTAATCTCGCATTTTTTTCATTGCTTTGAAATAAGTTACCTAAAGACTTTTGCTTTAAACCGAATCCAGAAAGTCACAAGGGGGGGGTGGAAAAAAGTTTATTGTAATAATCCAATTAACATTTCCACACATCTAAATTTGCCCACCTCCTCCCCGGAACTCTTACATGTATTTTTGTATTATTACAACAATTTGTAAAGCTTGCTACATTGTATCTTTCCGTAGAACAAGTCTTCTCTTTATTGCTTTAAGGAACGGAGGCATTTAGATTTCTTTTTGCCGCACACATTCCCCTTAACGTAAGATGTCCACTCACGTTTCGTCCAGTCCGAATTAAGTTAAGCTGAACAAGGTTCACTTGTTGTAATGATTTGTGATGTGATGTTACTGTTCATGTATCAGTTGGAGTTGCTTAAATTGCCAATCATGTATCTCCCCTTCTATCGGCTGTCGGGTCAGTTATTATAATCACCCTGGATGTGGGGGGCAGTCTTTTCTCCGCGTGGCAGATACAGCAAATGTTCAGATGGGTACGGGAACAATATGGGGAGAAAGAATCGCATTATTCTAATAAGAATGTAAATGAAAGGAATGGCTGCTTGTCAAAAATGTTTTCGCTTGGGGGGGTGGAGAAAGCGGAGTGTCTGCCCAGCAAGGTAATGCAGAAGATGGAGTCATCCTTGGTATAATGGCAGACAGCCAAAGACAAAATGTCTTCATTTTCTTGCCTATTGTTAGTGCTTTTTAATCATGAGATTTAACTTGTTCTCTGCCAGCTGTCATACAATGCCGTATATTTTAAGGACACTTAGAAAAACAGCCGTGTATTATGGACGGTTTAATGAATGTGACAACGAGGAGACATAAGGAAAATAAAGAACCGCAAACACATGAAATCAAATTTATATCCCTCTCGACCAGCAAAGGGTATGTTTTTGAGTACAAAAGTGCATTAAAATGTATCATATCGATATGTTACCCTGTCATCCCGCTAATAATTCCAACCACATTATAGCATTGGCTTTGGCAAGGATTTTAATGGAATCTGTCACCATGACAGACACATTTAGAGTAGGCATCTCACAGATACATCATTACAAACTAGCGGCTGCATCTCTGACCATTAAATATTCTCCATGATCCATCTAAGCCAACCAGGAATTCATGAGTTTACATGATAACATTTTCAGCACCCAAAATTTTTTGGAAATTTCGAGTTACATTATTTTCTAGATTATTATCAGCAATTCTATGGTATGTGTTATCAATTTTGTCCACTAGTGTGGAGCTGATTGACCACCAAAATGATTGAAGCAGCACCCCAGTATGTGTACCGCCCCAGCGCCAACAGCCGGGCTGCTGCTCGGATCCGGATCCGCGGTGGCTCAAGGGGTCTCCGGACCCGGGAGGGGTCACGCGGACACTCGAAATAAAAGGGGGTATTTACAGGGGATTTTGTGGTTAGAGTTCGTGACGCCACCCACGGTGTGTGGTAAGGTGGAATACTACCGCTGCTGTGGAGAGCGGCCGGTGGCGATGGAATGGTAGCCAGGTGTTTAACCCCTCCGTGGGTAGGGGGAATGCCCCGGGGCTTGGTGGTGGTGAAAGGGGAGCACCGTCGGGGAGGAAAGGGTCACTGCGTACTCACTCAGTCCAATAACGCTGACACCGACAACTTGTAAACCGGAATTCTTAGCACCGCTGTAGCAGGGAGGGAGCACACTTGGATCCCGTGCCCGATGGTGTTGCTTGTTAGCCTGTGACCTTTTCCTTGGCACTTTCTTTACTGGTTGGCCCCTGTAGTATAGAACTAGTCGGGTCCCGCTCACCCG
Source organism: Anomaloglossus baeobatrachus (assembly GCF_048569485.1). Taxonomy (NCBI): domain Eukaryota; kingdom Metazoa; phylum Chordata; class Amphibia; order Anura; family Aromobatidae; genus Anomaloglossus; species Anomaloglossus baeobatrachus. Next base: position 203,953,901 of record NC_134362.1, on the reverse strand, counting down.
TATGGCTAACGTAGTGAGCTTGCTCTCAGGGTTCACGCTTGGGATTTTCTGGACTGGGTATTGGAAAAGTTCTATCCCCCTCGTTGCGCTAGTACCCCGATTTTGGAGCGGGTGGAGGACAAATCATGAAGTTTTCGCCCTCGTCGGGTAAATTACCAGGATGCTTGAAGCTACTTCCCGGCCTAGGGTCCATGTGCCCTGCCGTGCCCTGGCCCCTGCCCGGATATGGCTCAAGGCCACCTGCTGCGCCGCTCGGCAGTTCCATGCCCCTTGACACGATCCCCTGTGACCGGGGTTCCATCTCCTACCAGGCCCCCAGACCAACATCTGCCACCTAGTAACTGAGGAGCCCAGCTCCAAACCTTCTCCAACCAACTTGTGACCTCTCCTCTCGAGAGTCACCACTCAACTGACTACTCCTGACACTCCCTAACCAACCCCCCAAGTGGGCGGCCCTATTCCCTTCAGGCTACCCATTGGTGTGTCTGGTGGGTGTGGTGCAAAGTGTTTCTAGGATTTTTGATTGGCTTGATCTTAACAACACCAAAGGCCAGGGACCCGTAACCAAGGAGGAGATGGACACCATGCAGAAGGGCAGATTGCACAATGTCCTGTGAAGACCTGATAGGCCAGGGCGTCACATATGCTTTTGCCTTAATACTGCAGCATAGGCTAATATTAACGTAGAGGATTGTGGGTTTGCCTTGGGGATACCTGCTTTAGTTGATGTACTATGTTTGCATTACCTAACATATTGGCTCCTACTTCCGCTCGGATATAGTACTCTTATTGAAACTTGCATTACCCATTATGCAACTCACTTTGCAGAGAGGATGGAGCCTCATCATATTACACTTGCTCGACTATGAGTCTTATCTAAATCAGAGAATTGCTGTACCAATATTAATGTGGAGTCTCAGTCTATCCTGTGAAGTAGCTTCATCCGGTCTCCTCTGCATCCTGCTTGTGATAGGTTGCTCCCTGTCAGCTCTTACAAGCAGGAGTCGGGAGAGTAATGTAAAGTACACCTCATAGAATAAATTGGAGATTGTGCAAACAGCACTTACAGATATTAGATAACCCACCGTGTTTTATCATTCTGAAGGTATTATTGTATAAAATCACCTACTTTATAAATATTCTATTATGTAAGACAGAAATCAGATGTTAAACTTGCATTGGGCAAGGAGCAAAGAGAGTGTAGCTAGATAGGAAAGAAACGGTTCTAAAAGATGCAAGAAGGGAATATAAAAGACTGACACAGATGCCCATAATGAAAGCGTTTAAAATATATAATTGCCACAGAGATGGGAACAAAGACACATTACACAACCAGAATATGGATGGTGAAGTTGCGGTTGTCTCACAGGTTACAGACCGTACTGTGGTGTCCGGCAAATAGAAGGTCACAGCGTTTGGCTGCGCAAAATGCACCCTGACTTTCTATTGTTCCCGCTGTCAGTATTCAGTGTACTAGGTAGTGCCTCTGCTGGGTGTTCATCCTTTTCCCTTTAAGACCCAGAAGAGCTCCTCTTCCCTTCAGCTGCTAATCATCTGTATTTCCCCTTGGGTTTAAATACTCTCATTTTCCCTGGACTTTTGCTGGTGCTATTCAGTTCATTCAAGCTCTGGATGCAAGCAGGTGGCTTACTCTCATCTGTAGTATAGTTGCTGAACTTCTACCTGAGTCATCTGTGGATAAGTAGTTCATACACTTTTCCCCTGTGTGTCTCCATGTGTTTTCTTCAGTGTTTAGTGGGGTTGATGAAGAGCTCATCCCATCCGTTGCATATTTAGGGCCCAGCACTAGGGATACCTAAGGTCAGGTATATGGCTCGGTGCATAGGTGAGGAATCTATCTAGGGTGGTGAGGGAAGCCAGGGACCAGGTATATGGCTCGGCGCATAGGTGAAGAATCTATCTAGGGTGGTGAGGGAAGCCAGGGACCAGGTATCTCGCTCGTCGCATAGGTGCAGAATCTATCTAGGGTGGTGAAGGACTCCATGGACCAGTGGTGGTTTGGTCAGAGGTCTACATCACCCCCTTCCCTATGAACAGGGTTTCCCTTCCCTTTCACCATTCGCTTGGTATTTCCCCGTACCTAGACTGATAGGTAAATTGTTATTTTATGCGCAAAAGAAAAAAAAGAAGCAATTGAATTGCTAGTGGAATGAATAGAATCCATTAAACCCCTTCCTGTACAATTTCAAATACGATTGGCAAAGATTATGTAGTTCCAGGACAAGGAGCGACTGCATGTTGTGATCATCTGCTTTGCACATCAGATTGCACCAATATATTTATTTCTCCTTATAAATAGCTGCTGACTAATGCTGCATTCACACCGCCGTGTGTTATAGACTCATATGAAGCTTTCTAGTCAAAGTCACGAGACCTGCAGCCAATCTGCGCATCATGGTCTATACTCGACTGTGATACACGGATGTGTGAATGAGGCATTAGCCAGCACTGATATTTTGTTTTTCTGCCCTTCATTTGGAGTTTCCATCTTAATACCTGATAAATGGCATTTAAATGTTCTCCCGATGTAGTCATTAACTTCAATGAAGCACAATGCTATTGCAACCGACAAAAAAGACGGACACCGCCGAGAAAGAGGTCAAACGGAGTCCAAAGCTTTCCATTTTGGACTTTGTTTGCCTCATTAAAGTTTACGACCTTGTTGCAGGTATTCAGATGAAAGCTGCTGATGACGAGCTAAAATGGACAGCAAAACACAATGTTAATTAATAGATATGAGACAGATAGGAGATAGATGGAGAGACATTTATTTTATGCTTCTAAAAACATATAAAGTATGTAAAGCAATCAAAACATCTCTTGAGGATTTGGATTTGTGGGATACAATTTTAGGCAGGAAAGAGTTTACGCAAAGACAGATGATTTCAATACAATTGCATTTTGATCATAAAAATAACTATTTTCTATTCCTATCATCTTGTAAAACATACACCTTTGACTTCATCCTTTGAGGGGAAATCGGATGTTTTATGACTCTCATATGAGCCCAATATGTGGTATATTGTAAATCAAAATAAGATCTAGAGTGAGCTCTTGTCTTCTGGCAGGAAGTGAGCGCAAAGCTGGCGGCAGTGTACTATCTATGAAGTATGACTGGAATAGGCTACGACACCTTCTTCTCTGAAGTTTACAACACAAGAACAAAGCTATGTTCTAATTATATGAGCATTACGAGACGGGGCGAGTGGACTGCTGGAGTTACTGATGCATTTCAAGAACTTCACTGACATTTCTACAGTAATCTATTTACATACGTCAACATTTTTATTTTAACTATATGTTACAGTGATATTCTTTACATAGAAAAACAAATATATATATACATATATATACATATATATATATAAAATTATGTGTAAAATCTTTAATAAATATAATGCTAATTTGGACAATTTTACAATGGTCTGTATATTGAAACAGTTCCTTCACCTAAAGTTCTACAGCGGGCTTTACACACAGCGATGTCCCTAGTGAAAGCACCCACCCCCGTCGGTTGTGTGTCACGGGCAAATCGCTGCCCGTGGCACACAACATCGCTATGCACCATCACACGGACTTAGCTTCCCTGCGTGGCCGGCGAACCGCCTCCTTTCTAAGGGGGCGGTTCTTGCGGCGTCACAGCGACGTCACTAAGCGGCCGCCCAATAGAAATGAAGGGGCGGACATGAGCGGCTGTAACATCCCGCCCACCTCCTTCCTTCCTCATTGCCAGCGGCCGCAGGTACGATGTAGTTCCTCGTTCCTGCGGTGTCACATATAGCGATGTGTGCTGCCGCAGGAACAACGAACAACCTGCGTCCTGCAACAGCAACGACATTCGGGAAAGGAACAACGTGTCAACGATCAACGATTAGGTAAGTAATTTTGATCGTTAACGGTCGTTCCTGCGTTTCACACGCAACGACGTCGCTAACGAGGCCTGATGTGACCCCAACGACATCTCGTTAGCGATGTCGCAGCATGTGAAGCCCGCTTAAGTCTCATCATTGGTGCTATGCAGTAGCCAAGTGTCTATTTCTTACTCATTTTTTAATACTATACAAGAGGCTGCTGATAAGTCTTTGGCTTTACCCAGAAAGAAACGAGATACCTATGTATTCCAAGTTCCGGAAGCCTAGCGAAAAGAAGGATTTTGGTTGTGCCTCAAACCAGGCATCCGTAGCAGCCATGGCATCAGAAATGGTGTGACATTTGGTACCCTTGAGGTGTTTATTCAGGTTTGGAAACAGATGATAGTCGGAAATAGCTATATCTGGTGAATAAGGTGGGTGGTCAACCAGTTTTGCTGTGGTCGCTTGTGCAGTGTGAGCGGAGGCGTTGTCTTGCAGGAACAAAATTCCTTTGGACAGCTTGCCGCACCTTTTAGCCTTCAAAGCTGCCTTCAATTGGTCCAAAAGTTCAATGTAATACCTTGCATTGATGGTGGAACCGTTTTGAAGGTAGTCCACTAGCAGCACACCCTCCTTATCCCAGAACACACACGTCATCACTTTAAGGGTGCTTTACACGAGACAATCTATCGTGCGATAGATCGTCGGGGTCACGGTTTTTGTTACGCACATCCGGCGTTGCTTGCGACGTCGGCCTGTGTGACACCTCATAGCGACGCAGTATCCCTCACAAATCGTGAGTCGTGTACTCGTCGCTAGGTTTCATAAAATCGTTTATGAAACATGGCGCCAGGAGTTCATCGTTCCCGTGGAAGCACACGTCGCTCTGTGTGACACCCCGGGAACGATGAACATCGCCTACCTGCGTCCCGTGGCTCCCGCCGGCTATGTGGAAGGAAGGAGGTGGGTGGGATGTTTACATCCCGCTCATCTCCGCCCCTCCGCTTCTATATGCTGGCCGCCGCGTGACGTCGCTGTGACGCCGAACATCCCTCCCACTTCAGGAAGTGGATGTTCGCCGCCCTCAGCGACGTCGCCCGGGAGGTAAGTACGTGTCACAGGGAGTTAACGAGTTTTTGCGCCATGGACAATCAATTGCCCGTGACGCACAAACGACGGGGGCAAGTACGATCGATCGTGAAGTCGCACGATTGGTCGTCCCGTGTAAAGCAGTCTTTAGTGGCTGATTTATGCACCCTGAGCGTCTTTGGACGACGAGAACCACTGTGACTCTACTCTTTTGACTGCTTCTTGTTTTCAGGGTCATACAAATAAATCCAGGTCTCATCCATAGTGACCAGATGATCCAGGAAGTTATCAGTCCGAAAACACTGACAAATGGACCCAGACGTTTTCAAACCCATGCTTCTCTGATCTGTTGTCAAACATTTGGGGACACACTTTGCAGATCGCTTCCTCATGTCCAAATGTTCATGGATAATGACACAAACACGTTCACGGGAAATCCCCATGATGTCTGCTATTGCTTTAGCTGAAATTCGTGGATTCTCCAGTATGAAGTTGTGCACAGCATCGACAATCTCCGGAACAACAACCACTCTTGCTTGTCCAGGACATCCCTCATCATTGGGGCTGAAGTGGACTATTTTAAATTTGGCAACCCAGTTCTTAACAATGGAATATGAAGGGCCTTGATCCCCCAATGTCTGCGAGACATCACCATGAATATCCTTCGCAGACTTTCCTTGCAGAAACAAAACTTTTATAACTCCACTCCTCAGAGTTGCTGTGAATATCGCATTAGACTCCGCCATTTTGTTTTCCCGCGTTCGTAGAACACTGCTGCCATAAGCGACAAACACAAAATTTTGAAAATATATATTAGACACATAAGGCTTTCATGTGATGTAACATTCGTTATCATAGAAACAAAAAAAATCACAAAGCCAAAGACTTATAAGCAACCCCTCGTATATATATATATATATATATATATATATATATATATATATATATATATATATATATCTATAAGCAGGTGTAGATGCCATATTGTATACGTATAACCTATTGGTTGCTGCCTTAGCTTTTCACTCTTCTTAGGTCTACTACCTGTGGGACATTCACTCTGGAAGGCAATGGCAGGGACACAATAAAGAGGCACACACAGGTTCTCAGTCCAAAATTTCAGTGTTTTATTCACACTGGTACCAAATAGAAAAATACAGTCTTAAATCAGATGGGAATGCAAATAAAAAGTCCAGTTTGTGGGCCCGGCGTGCCAGTCTATTCAGGTATGTTATTTTCACAAAATCTGCTTCAGCTTTCCATGCTAAACACCACACACACTGAGGAGTTGGAGCTGCCTATTTATGCTGTCCTAACTCCTTCAGATGCAGCTGTGCAATCCGGGCTTTGCCCCAAAAACCTGTAATAGCAGAGAAGGTCCAGGTCAGGACTTGAGCTCATATCTGCTGCTCGCCAGTGTAGCAGGACCTCCTGGGAGGAATATATCTACCATCTACCATCATACCCCTCACTGCCTTCACATACCACATCTTTGTACACCCCTGAGAGGGTGGACACATGCCATACTTAGTGGACTCTGGATAGAACAGCTGGATTTCACTGTAGCGTGCCTACCCGGTGTTGCACTATAAACTTGAGATTTTGTAGGGAAAGGAGTCACTTGGTGACCCAAACATTCCTCTCCTTGGCTTGACTCATCTACTTGAGAAGGGAATGATCAGTCACAAGGCAGAATGTCCACTCCATCAAATAATAGCGGAGAGACATGAGTGCCCACTTGATGGTGAGGCACTCTTTCTCCACTATACTCTTCCTGGTTTTGGCTGGGGTGAGCTGTCAGCTCTGGAAGCTAAAAGGATGCTCCTCCCAATTAATCTCCTGAAAAAGCACTGCACTGAAACCTACTTCAGAGTTATCTGTTTGTACGGTACATTTCCTGTTGAAGTTGGGTGTAACCTGTACAGGTATTCCACACAACACCGACTTTAATGTCATGAATATCTCCTTGGCTGAGCATCCCAGCGGACCATTGTGGACTTTCTCCCTTTCAGGCGGTCAGTCAATGGAGACAACAATATGACAGAATTGGCAATAACTCTCCTGTAAATACCCCATTAACCCCAGGAAAGAATTCACCTGTCTTGTCATGAGAGGGCGGTGACAGTTCTGTATGGCATCTACTTTGTTCACTTGGGGTTTGATGATTCCTCGTCCAATTATGTACCCTAGATACCGAGCTTCCCAACCATATGGTGTTTTTGTTGGGTTAGTAGTCAGGGACACTTGCCGGAGGAAGTTCACTACATCCTGTACCATCGGTAAGTGACTTACAGTCTGTGCTATATACCACTATATCGTGGAAGCATGCTAAGGCATAGAACGACATCCATTAACCGCAGTCACGTACCTGGAGGGCCTTGTAAGCCAAAAGAACACCTTATATCTTATATTGATAAACCCCTTTCAGGTGTGAATAAGTCAGTTTTCTCCTTGGCGACCTCCGTCAAAGACACCTAACCCATTTGTAAGGTCCAGGGTCAAAAAGTACTGGGTTTACCCTAACCATTCAATCAACTTGTCCACCCAAGGCATGGGGTATACGTCAAATTTAGATGTTTTATTGAGTTTTCGGAAGTTGTTACAGAACCGTAATGTTCCATACGGCTTAGGTATTAAAACTATCAGGCTAGGTGATTCACTCCGGGACTCCTTAATAACCCCTAGTTCCAGCATCAATTTCACTTCCTCTGAGATGGCTTGTCGCTGAGCTTCAGGCACCCAATACAGCTTTAGACCCCCTTCACACGTCCGTGAAACATGTGCGTGTTTGTTCCGTTTCCGTATATACCGGAGACACGGACAAACAAGCACCAATGTTAATCTATGATTGTGGTCACACGTGCGTTATTTCATTATGTCCGTGTGTGCGTGTTCGTGATCCGTATGTGTTTGCGTTTTGCACGGATGCATGTCCGTTATCTACACGGAGCACGCACACGTGGACACAATGAAAGTCAATGGGTATGTGCACACACGTTAGTAAACACGTATGCATCTACCTATAGTCCGTGTCCGTTTGGTGTTTTTATTTCTAGTGATGTTGGCCATTCTTTCTATTTCTGTGTATGTCGGTCAATCTCCCTGAGTCCGTCGGTCGGTCTCTCTGTCGGTCTCTCTGTCTGTCTGTCCCTCTCTCACAGTCTGTCGGTCAGTTTCCCCCCCCTCTCTAATACTTACCGTTCCCCGATCACCGGCGTGGCGCTGCACGGCATTCACACTGCTGCGGCGGCTTTTACTATTTTGAAAAAGCTGGCCGCTCATTTAACAATCTCGTATTCCCTGCTTTCCCCGCCCACCGGTGCCTATGATTGGTTGCAGTGAGACACGCCCCCACGCTGAGTGACAGCTGTCTCACTGCACCCAATCACAACAGCCGGTGGGCGTGTCTATACTGTGCAGTAAAATAAATAAATAAATAATTAAAAAAACGGCGTGCGGTCCCCCCCAATTTCAATACCAGCCAGATAAAGCCATACGGCTGAAGGCTGGTATTCTCAGGATGGGGAGCCCCACGTTATGGGGAGCCCCCCACCCTAACAATATCAGTCAGCAGCCGCCCAGAATTGCCGCATACATTAGATGCGACAGTTCTGGGACTGTACCCGGCTCTTCCCGATTTGCCCTGGTGCTTTGGCAAATCGGGGTAATAAGGAGTTATTGGCAGCCCATAGCTGCCAATAAGTCCTAGATTAATCATGTCAGGCGTCTCCCCGAGATACCTTCCATGATTAATCTGTAAATTACAGTAAATAAACACACACACCCGAAAAAAATCCTTTATTAGAAATAAAAAACACAAACATATACCCTGGTTCAACAATTTAATCAGCCCGAAAAAGCTCTCCATGTCCGGTGGAATCCAGGATGGTCCAGCGTCGCATCCAGCTCTGCTGCATGGAGGTGACAGGAGCTGCAGCACACACAGCCGCTCCTGTCAGCTCCACGCGGCAAATGAAGAGTGCCACGCGATCAGCTGAGCTGTCACTGAGGTTACCCGCTGTCAATGGATCCAGGCTGATTAAATTGGTGATGAGGGAATGTGTTTGTGTTTTTTATTTCTAATAAAGGATTTTTTTGGGTGTGTGTGTTTATTTACTGTAATTTACAGATTAATCATGAAAGGAATCTCGGGGAGACGCCTGACATGATTAATCTAGGATTTAGTGGCAGCTATGGGCTGCCATTAACTCCTTATTACCCCGATTTGCCAAAGCACCAGGGCAAATCGGGAAGAGCCGGGTACAGTCCCAGAACTGTCGCATCTAATGTATGCGGCAATTCTGGGCGGCTGCTGACTGATATTGTTAGGGTGGGGGGCTCCCCATAACGTGGGGCTCCCCATCCTGAGAATACCAGCCTTCAGCCGTATGGCTTTATCTGGCTGGTATTGAAATTGGGGGGGGACCGCACGCCGTTTTTTTAAATTATTTATTTATTTTACTGCACAGTATAGACACGCCCACCGGCTGCTGTGATTGGGTGCAGTGAGACAGCTGTCACTCAGCGTGGGGGCGTGTCTCACTGCAACCAATCATAGGCGCCGGTGGGCGGGGAAAGCAGGGAATACGAGATTGTTTAATGAGCGGCCGGCTTTTTCAAAATAGTAAAAGCCGCCACAGCAGTGTGAATGCCGTGCAGCGCCGCGCCGGAGATCGGGGATCGGTGAGTATGAGAGAGGGGGGGAAACTTCAGTCACTCGGGGGATTAGCGGTCACCGGTGAATCCTTCACCGGTGACCGCTAATCAGTACACGACACAGACAGAGCCGTGGTATGAGGATGAAGTCGGGTGAAGTTCACCCGAGTTCATTCTCATCGCGCAACTCTGTCGGCTGTCAGCCGACATTTATAAACGACATTGTGCATCACACACACAGACATTCCACACGGACATTCCACGTACACATACACGTTAATTCCACACGCACACACGGACGTTCTACACACAAACACGGCTAGCATACGCAATTCACACAGATGCCACACGGACCATAAAAACGGGATACGGACCCGAAAAACGGCCCGTAACACACGTGCGTGTTTTTCACGGAAGTGTGAAGGGGGCCTTAATTGGACTTTGGCCTATGGGTCAGAGATAATGTCATGTTGGTTTACAGAGGTTACACTCATGGAGTTCAGAGAAAACATCTGTATTGCAACTACGAACTTCCTGGCATCCTGAACCTGTTTAGTGGAGCGGGTGATGCTGTTCCTACTATGGTGGCAGCTCCCCCCAAAAGAGCGAGAGGTGATGGAGTCTTCTCCGCAGGAGAAGCTCACAGCAGATGGTCCCCACAAAGGCTTTCCCTATCATTCCAGAACTTCAGAAAATTAACATCGTAGACCTGATCTGGTTTTCACCAACCCAGCTGGTGTATCTTGTAGCTTACCGTCCCACTTTCTCATAGGGTCAAACCAATTAGTTCCTTGTCTATGAATTTAGCTGTCGTATGGCGTAGCGAACCCCCCGCAGGATACCAGGTAGCATAATCAAGGACTACAAGGATATGCTGATGACCCCTAGATGATTCAATGGTCCCACCAAATCTTTGGCTACTCTTTCGAACGGTACCTCTATAATTGAAATAGATAACAAGGGACTCTGGAAATGTGGCTTTGGGCTGCTTACCTGACAGATTATACAGGAGTCACAACATCATTTCACGTCTTCGAAAACACCTGGCAGTAAAAACACTGCAGAAGTCCTGGGTTTTCTTAGGGCACAGGTGTCTGACAAGTATGTGTTGATGGGCAAGGTCCATCACTAGCCTGTGATAAGCCTGTGGTACCACTAATTCTTATATAGTTTCACCCCATACGTGGTCAACTCGGTATACTAAGTCACCAAGTCTTGGTTAACCTAAAAGTGAGGAAACATTGTATCTGCCCAGGGTTGTTGGGGTTCTCCATGAACAATTACCACAGTTTCTCTATCCTGGGATGAAGTAGGGTCTCAGAGTTGCGCAGTACCAAAATTGTCACTAGAGACATTTAAGTCCAACAATTCGGGTCCCAGGGGCAAGTCCTCAATTTCCCCTACCATCACGTCCAGGGGAGTTTTCTCCCTCTTCCCCACTGGAGTGAAGGTCACCTCTGCAGCCGGTATTTCTTCCTCGTGGCCATAAGGTTGTTGTACAGCTTCTGAACAATGTAATAGGGCCAATATTTGTGCTGAACCACGTTCCTCAGGTGGCAAAATTGTTGGCTATAGAGAAGAGAATAATGGAACGTCTCTCCCCACTATCAATTTATAGTGCAGCCCACCAGCCACTCACCTCATATCATCACCTCCCGACTGGTGAAATTTTAATTACTAGTATGGTGGGATAGTCTTTTAAGTCCCCGAGGATACATAACACATTGACTTTCCTGTCGATGAACTCGGTGGGTGGTTAAAGGTTAGCCCACACCAGGGTCATGAGACTCCCTGAGTCCAGCAGGGCCACAATCGGTGTGCTCTCTATTTCAACTTGACACAAATGTTTATCATTGGGAACTTTCAGGGAGCCAGTTACACAGACCTTTTTAGCATAAACGGACTGTCAATACCCAAAGTTTGTGTCCATGGCAAGGTGGGGACAGACAGCATCGCCAGCAGACTATTTGGACTAGTCCCTGAGGGATAAGTCCTGAGTAGCCCTCCTTGTCCCACAGGACAGGGGTGGGAACTTTCCTTCCACCTTCCACAGAGACCCTCCCTGAACCTACTCGGTAGCCCCATACTGCTCTATAGGATCCTCCATCTGTAGCGCGTTATTAGGGGATGCATGTCTGATCCAGCGCTGGAGGGGTTGTGATAAAGCTCTCCAGAATTTACCAGCCACTACCTTGCTAGCTTAGGTTAAACTCCCACTAATGCACCCACTGTGCCCAAACCAACACATTTAAGACAAGTCATGCCAGAATCTCACCCTTGACGATTGCGTAGTTCACTGCTTGCTCGGCTAGTAAGTCGAAATAGCCCTTCTGGGGTCCTAACAGCAGAAATGAAGAGATGACGTCCGCCGATTGATTACGGGGTAGACTAAAGGCTGCTTTACACGAGTCAATCCATCGTGCGATTTATTTGGCAAAGTCTTTTTTTTTTTTGTTTGTATCGCTGATAGGTAGTTGTCCTTGTGTCACACGTTGAGTGTTGTCAAACGACCACAAAGCGCTCATCGATATATTGATTGGCCATGGCGGACGTCCAAAAGGCTTCACACATGTTTTCCTTTGGTCAATCTGTCTTTTGTATGGGCGTAATTAGGCAAACTATACAGCCCTCCGTGACCTTGTCTGGATTGTTGCACGCCCTGAATTCTTCTGACCTGCTCAATCCAGTTCTGCTAATGTGGTTGATTGGTTAGATCCCATATATATTGTTTCTCTTCTGCGTCTGTCTTTGTTGCCTCGTGTGTCCTTAGCATCATTCTTGTTTGTTGTTTGTGGTCTGGTTAATGTCGATTTTGATCCAAAAAGGAAAGATTGGCATATAACAACTTACCACAAAAAAGGGATAACAAGGAGTGAGGGTGGAAAATCCAGCGAACAAACAAACGTAAGAAAAATTAGGACTAATGCACTATAAAACACTATGCATGACGCCAAGGCTGAATGTTCACACATCATGACTACTATTTTATAACAGTAATAACCAATCAAAACGCATCTGCTCAACCAATCCGATTAGATTAGGCGTGATTATTTAAAACCACAAATACGCCCTGAACGTTTACTGACGTCACAAACAACTACGAGGATGGCCGATTACACGGTGTCACACTTTGCAATGTGTCGTTCATGAAGACAAAACTGAACGATTTTATGGAATTAAACGATGAGTACACGATGGCCGAATTTCAAACGATTAGGCATCGGTTGGACTCGCAAGGAGCTGTCACATGAGGAGATGTCGTTACGAATGACGGAAGTGCGTCACAAAATCCGTGACCCCAACGATGCATCGCACAATATATCGACTCATGTAAAGCAGCCTTTACCCTCTCAGCCGCTCTCTCAAACAAAATCAAGTAGATCTCAACATCATGGTTCTATTTTGAGGATTGCTGCATGAACCACTATCCAGACATCATGGACCACATGAGGAGTTCCTGCCATATGTAGCACAGTCATATGCTATACCAGCCGCTGGTTGGTCTCCGGCTTTTTCTGGTTAAATATTTGTTGCTCTCAGGTGGCCTCCTGCTGTTGTTGGTTAAATATTGTTGCTGCCGGTGGCCTCCTTGTGTTGCTGGTTAAAAATATGTTACTATCAGATGAGCGCTTTCACTGCAGCCTCCATCTCTGCATGGGTTTGCGATAATTCCTTTACCCAGGACATATATTGGCATCCAGCCAGAAGCGCAAAACATTAGTGTTGGCCTCGCTGTATTTGCCCGCTTCAAGCCACCAATTGTGGGAGAGTTAAGGGTACTTTACATGCTGCTGTGAGCGTACCCGCCCCGTCGGTTGTGCGACACGGGCAAATCGCTGCCCGTGGTGCACGACATCGCTTACACCCATCACACATACTTACTGTCACGGCCAGGTGGACGGGCAGACCCAGGAGGTGGATCCACTGGGCCGAACTCCTAGATGGTAGTAGAGAGTCCGGTAGCTGGAACACTATAAACAGCCGAACAGTCCGTGCACACGAGTACAGCGGAGAAGTCCCTGGGACCACGGAGTCACGGGTGGTAGTCCGGGTGACGCAGCTCAGGTTCGGAAGCCGAGATGATGTCAGGCGGGGTCCGGAACCTTTGGAGCGAGATGACGGGTCACCGCAGGGATCCGAGATGGTGCGGACTGTCAGGATGGCAGATGGACAGCGTTCGGGGTTCAGGATACGGCAGGACTGGATGGCGAGGCAGGCACGGCTCTACAAGAGAGATAGGTGAGTATATACACATATACACCAGGAGACCTGACTCCTAGCTCAGGAAACACGAAGATCAGGCCCCGCCCCCTTGGACAATAACCCCCTTTATACCCTGTACCTGTTTAGCCTCATTTCCTGTTAATGGACGCTGGCCCTTTAAGAAAGGGTCAGTGACCGCGCGCGCGCCCTAATGCGCATGCGCGCCGCCCGGGTGCCAGAAGCCAGGGAAGGAAGCTGAGAGGAGGACGCAGGGGAGCCGGCCAGGGCCTGGGAAGCCGTCGGGCGCCGGGATCGGGGACCAGGGGGCCTGGAAAGGACGGGCACCGGAGGCTGGAGAGCGGGGAGCGTGGCAGGTGAGCCGGGGAGCGGGGGTGAGGACCCGGGGAGCGGAACCGAGGACCCGGGGAGCGTGACAGTACCCCCCCCCCCACGCCCCCCTCCCCGCAACCGGGACATGAAGGCACGGATCAGAGGAGTGCCCACGTTCTCCCTGGGCTCCCAGGACCTATCCTCAGGACCATACCCTTCCCAGTCCACCAGGAAGAACTGTCGACCTCGTACGGTCTTCATGGCCACGATATCCCTTACCGCATAGATGTCGTCATCGGCAATAGGTGGAGGAGCCGGACTGGCAGCAGCGGAGAAGGGACCAAGGACAACCGGCTTGAGCAGGGAGACGTGGAATGAGTTGGGTATCCTCATCGTGGCCGGGAGCTGTAGCTTGTAGGAGACCTCATTGATCTTGTTGAGGACTTTAAACGGCCCAATGTAGCGAGGACCCAGCTTGTATGATGGTATCTTCAGGCGGACGTACTGGGAAGCAAGCCAGACGAGATCTCCAGGAGAGAAACACGGAGGGTCCAGACGTTTCTTGTCTGCGTGTCTTTTCATCCGCAGGGAAGCACGCCCAAGGGACGCTTTGACAGAGTCCCAAATGGTTGCAAAGTCACGGGCTACTGTATCTGCAGCAGGGACATCCGAAGAAGGGGATACAGGCAATGGGATGGAAGGCTGAAGTCCGTAAACGACATGGAAGGGAGAGCTGGAGGACGACTCACTGATGTGGTGGTTATGGGAGAATTCAGCCCAAGGAAGAAGAGCGGACCAGTCGTCGTGATGGGCGTTAACATAGTGACGTAAGAAAGAGGTCAAGATTTGATTGACCCTCTCTACCTGGCCATTAGACTGAGGATGGTATGCAGATGAAAAGTCCAGAGTCACTCCCAGATGTTTACAGAGAGCCCTCCAGAAGCGGGAGGTGAACTGAGTTCCTCTGTCGGATACGATGTGTAATGGAAAGCCATGCAAGCGGAAGATGTGTTGTATATAGGCGTCCGCGAGTTCCTGAGCAGAGGGCAGTCCAGCCATAGGGACGAAATGAGCCATTTTAGAGAACCGGTCCACCACGACCCATATGACTGTGTGTCCGGAGGACAATGGCAAGTCCGTAATAAAGTCCATTGCTATGTGTTGCCACGGAACTGAGGGTATCGGCAGAGGCAGAAGACGGCCATATGGGAGGTGTTTGGGCGTCTTGTTCCTGGCACAAGAGGAACAGGCGGATACAAAAGCAGCGACGTCCGTGCGAAGGGATGGCCACCAATAATGACGTACAATCGCACCCCATGTCTTTTTCTGACCAGCATGACCGGCTGTTTTCGAGGCATGAGCCCAGTGTAACACTTTTTCCCTGTCTACCTCGGAGACATAGGTCTTCCCGGGCGGTATCTGGGCCAGGGTGACAGGGGCCACCGGAATGATTTTACTAGGACAAATGATGGGTTGGGTAGTCTCTTCCTCCTGCTCCATGGGCATGAAAGACCTGGACAAGGCATCAGCGCGTACATTCTTGTCCGCGGGTCGGAAGTGAAGCTGGAAATCAAACCTGGCAAAGAATAGGGACAACCTGGCTTGCCGTGGGTTCAGACGCTGAGCGGACCGTAGGTATTCCAAGTTCTTGTGGTCCGTGTAAATGATCACGGGGTACACTGCACCTTCCAGGAGGTAGCGCCATTCCTCCAAAGCCAGTTTGACTGCCAAGAGCTCTCGGTCACCGATGGTGTAGTTGCGTTCAGGCGCTGAGAAGCCCTTGGAGAAGAATCCGCAAGTCACCATCTTCCCGGAGGAGGACTTTTGCATGAGCACTGCTCCGGCTCCTGAGGAGGAGGCATCCACCTCCAAGGTGAACTGGCGGTTTAACTCCGGACGGTGGAGTACAGGAGAGGAAGCAAAAGCCCGCTTCAGAGAGCCAAACGCGGCGTCAGCCGCAGGTGACCAGTCCTTTGGATTAGCCTCCTTCTTAGTCAAAGCGGAGAGAGGAGCAGTCAAGGCAGAGAAGTGAGGGATAAACTGGCGGTAGTAGTTGGCGAATCCCAGGAAGCGTTGGATTGCCTTCAGTCCAGAAGGAGGAGGCCAGTTGAGAATGGCGGAGACCTTCTTGGGATCCATCTGCAGTCCAGTATCAGAGATGATGTACCCCAGAAAGGGGAGAGAAGACTGCTCAAAGACACACTTCTCATACTTTGCGTACAGACGATTCTCTCTCAGTCTTTGTAGAACAAGCTGTACGTTTTCTCTGTGGGTTTGGAGGTCCGGAGAGAAGACAAAGATGTCATCTAGATACACTACCACACAGATGTAGAGAAGGTCCCGGAACACGTCGTTCACCAGTTCTTGAAAGACGGCAGGAGCGTTACACAGGCCGAAGGGCATCACGCAGTATTCATAATGTCCATCGCGCGTATTGAACGCGGTTTTCCATTCGTCACCAGAGCGGATGCGTACCAGATTGTAAGCACCCCGAAGATCCAGCTTGAACACACGAGCTCCTCTAAGCCGGTCAAACAATTCGGGAATGAGCGGCAGAGGGTACTTGTTTTTTACGGTGATTTGATTCAGACCCCGGTAGTCTATGCATGGGCGTAAGTCGCCCTCTTTCTTCTTGACAAAGAAGAAACCTGCTCCAGCAGGAGAGGAGGATCTCCGAATGAACCCCCTTGCCAGGCTCTCTGAGATGTAAGCAGACATGGCCCTTGTTTCGGCTGGAGATAAAGGATATATGCGTCCTCGTGGTGGTGTTGTTCCTGGGAGCAGGTCGATGGCACAATCGTATGGACGATGTGGCGGCAGTACCTCGGATTCCTTTTTATCAAAGACATCTGCAAAGGACCAATAGGCCGAGGGCAGCCCCGGTAGGTTCTCTGGAACCGGAGGTCGTCGGATGGGTTGTATGGACTTTAGGCACCTCTCATGACACGAAGAGCCCCATCGGGTGATTTCGCCAGTGCCCCAGCTAACTGATGGTTCGTGTGTCCGCAACCATGGCAGTCCCAGCAGGATCTGGTGGGACATGTGTGGGAGAACGTAGAAAGCGATGTTCTCGGTGTGAAGGGCACCGGTACGCAGTTCGACCGGCCTGGTGATCCAGGAGATGGTGTCAGAGAGGGGTCTCCCATCCACCGAGGCAATCACTAGGGGCTTGTCGAGTGGAATAACAGGCACCCGGTACTTGTCCACCGTGGCCTGCTGGATGAAATTGCCTGCTGCCCCGGAATCGAGGTAGGCATCAGCCGTGAACCGCGTCTCTCCCGTTGTCACTTGCACTGTCCATGTAACCGGGTCAGAGAGAGTCCCAGCACCTAGGGTGGCCTCTCCTACCAACCCTAGGCTTTGGAGTTTCCCGGCCTCTCTGGACAGGAGCGTAGCAGGTGTGTGCCCTCACCGCAGTAAAAGCAGAGACCCTTGGCGAGCCGCTCTGCTCGACGTTGTTCAGACTGACGCACTCGGTCGATCTGCATGGGCTCGTGGACGGGAGCCCCAGCTGTCGATGACTGAAGTACGGAGGGTTTCTGCGGAGGAGAGGAATGCCGTACTGGACGTCTCTCACGGGACACTTCCTTGGATCGCTCCTGAAAGCGAATGTCCACTCGAGTCGCTAGGGCAATCAGGGCATCCAGGGTGGTCGGTACGTCACGACCCGCCAGCTCGTCTTTAATTCGCCCTGAGAGTCCTTCCCAGAAGGCGGCGGTTAGAGCCTCGTTGTTCCACCCGAGTTCTGAGGCCAGGGTGCGAAACCGGATCGCGTATTGACCCACCGTCAGAGTCCCCTGACGTAACCGGAGAAGAGACGAAGCAGACGCGGAGGCGCGTCCGGGCTCATCAAAAGTACCACGGAATGCCTGCAGGAAGTCCTGGATGTTCGTGGTCACAGGATCCCCCTTCTCCCACAAGGGGTTCATCCACGCCAGTGCCTCACCCTCTAGATGGGACATGATGAAGGCGACCTTGGCTTGGTCGGAGGCAAACAAATGCGGCAGCTGCGTGAAATGGAGGGAGCATTGGTTTAAGAATCCCCTGCAGGTCTTGGGGTCTCCGGCGTACCGGGGTGGTGAAGCCAACCGAAGTCTGGTGGTATCTGAAGAAGTCGCCACAGGAGCTGGATCCATGGATTGACTAGTGGAAGCCCGGGATGTTGAAGTCGTCACTGCCGTTTGTAGCGTGTTCAGGCGGGCGTCCACAGAAGACATGAATTGCAGCATGCGGGTCTGGACTTCACGCTGGCGTTGGAGTTCCTCCTGTACGGCTGCTAGTGCTGCAGCGGGATCCATGGCCTGATCTTACTGTCACGGCCAGGTGGACGGGCAGACCCAGGAGGTGGATCCACTGGGCCGAACTCCTAGATGGTAGTAGAGAGTCCGGTAGCTGGAACACTATAAACAGCCGAACAGTCCGTGCACACGAGTATAGCGGAGAAGTCCCTGGGACCACGGAGTCACGGGTGGTAGTCCGGGTGACGCAGCTCAGGTTCGGAAGCCGAGATGATGTCAGGCGGGGTCCGGAACCTTTGGAGCGAGATGACGGGTCACCGCAGGGATCCGAGATGGTGCGGACTGTCAGGATGGCAGATGGACAGCGTTCGGGGTTCAGGATACGGCAGGACTGGATGGCGAGGCAGGCACGGCTCTACAAGAGAGATAGGTGAGTATATACACATATACACCAGGAGACCTGACTCCTAGCTCAGGAAACACGAAGATCAGGCCCCGCCCCCTTGGACAATAACCCCCTTTATACCCTGTACCTGTTTAGCCTCATTTCCTGTTAATGGACGCTGGCCCTTTAAGAAAGGGTCAGTGACCGCGCGCGCGCCCTAATGCGCATGCGCGCCGCCCGGGTGCCAGAAGCCAGGGAAGGAAGCTGAGAGGAGGACGCAGGGGAGCCGGCCAGGGCCTGGGAAGCCGTCGGGCGCCGGGATCGGGGACCAGGGGGCCTGGAAAGGACGGGCACCGGAGGCTGGAGAGCGGGGAGCGTGGCAGGTGAGCCGGGGAGCGGGGGTGAGGACCCGGGGAGCGGAACCGAGGACCCGGGGAGCGTGACACTTACCTTCCCTGCAAGGTCGCTGTGACCGGTGAACCGCCTCCTTTCTAAGGGGGCGGTTCGTTCGGCGTCATAGCGACATCACTAAGTGGCCGCCCAATAGCAGAGGAGGGGTGGAGATGAGCAGGCCAAACATCCCGCCCACCTCCTTCCTTCCTCATTGCCGGCGGGATGCAGGTACGGTGAGTTTCCTCGTTCCTGCGGTGTCACACATGGCGATGTGTGCTTGCCGCAGGAACGACAAACAACCTTGCTACTCACCTGTCAACGATTTTTGGTGTTGGAGCGACCTCTCCAATACCAAGGATTTTTACCTGTTTTACAATCGTTTTAGGTCGCTCAGAGGTGTTACATGCTGCGATGTTGCTAACGACGCCGGATGTGCGTCACAAACACCGTGACCCCGACGATATATCATTAGCGATGTCGCAGCGTTTAAAGCCCCCTTTCCTCTGATAGACAATGGCAGGGATGCAGGAAAGAAGAACACACAGATTTTCAGTCCAAAAACTCAGTGTTTTATGCACACTGGTACCAAACAGAAAAACACAACCTTACATCAGCTTTCCAGCCCAAAAACCCACACTCTGGAGGAAGAACTTTCAATTTTTGCTGCCTAATCTCCCTCAGCTGTGCAATCCAGGTGATGTCCGAAATACCCGGAATAGCAGAGAAGGTTCAGGTCAGGGCCTGATCTCCTCCCTGCCGCTCCCCAGTGTAAGAGGCACTTGTTGGGGAAGCTCTATCTACCATCATTCCCCTTACTATAGGTCAGAATATTCCTGGGGTTCTTTTTTGACAAACTGTGCGCATGTTTGTCATAATCCTTCTTCTGCCTACACTAAAAGCAAATATACAGAAAGCCAAAAGTGTGGATAATCAGGTTCATTTTAATGTCATTAAGGAAAGGAGTTATTCCACAAATTACAAGTTATCCTGGATAACTTGCTAATTGATGAGGGTCCAACTGCTGGAAGCTCAAGCGATCCCATAATCAGTGGTCCTGTGTTGAATGGAGCGGAAGTGCGAATGCTCGGGCCCTGCTCCATTCATTGTCAACAGGACTGCTGGAAGTAGCCGAGTATGGAGCGTGGCTTTCTCTGGCAGTCCCCCAAAAAATGAACTGAGCAGAGGTTGGACATGTAGAGCTCTGCTCTATTCCAGAGAGGGCTGCAGGGTTGATAAGCTGGATTTCCAGTGATCAGCAACTTATTACATATCACATGGATAGAGGATTACGTGATTTTTGGAAGAATGACCTGGCAACAGACAGTCACCACTTCTCTGTTATTCTCCTGTAGTCCATTGAAAAACTATTTCTACTGCTTGGAAGGAAAGTCAAGGCTGCAACTAATCTGTGCTGCCGCCCCGTGAAATGCCCCTGCTGGAAGAGGAAGCCAGGAACCCAGTTGATGTGTTGATTCAGTAGGTGATTATATTTATATTATTTTTAACCTGGGCACAATAAAAAGGGTTTATCTGTAGTAGAAACCCTCTTTAATATAGCACTAAAACTGTTGTGTATTGTCTTACAGAGACTATAAGTGCCACAAAAGACACAAAAACAGAAGTGCAAAGTACGATACTGCACATATTTGAAGGAAGACATAAAACATAATTTATTAACCGAGGATTAGATCTTATCAAACATGGCAGGTTTTCCATAAATACAGCACATCTGTTAACACTCAATGGAAGTGTTTACTGCAGCAAGTAACAGCACAACAGTGAAGCCATTTTGAATCTTGACAGACGACTTTACTCCAAGTTGCACCACTTACATCTATGTACCTATAAGCCTGACTTATCAGTCTTATCACCTTGTCTATTGCGTGATGTCTGAAGAGTGTAAAGGCCTCTTCATCAGACATCAACACCTTCTGTCTATTTCTGCTTGACTCGAGAGCTTAATTAGAGATCACAATCTACATTAATGAGTTGAAATGTTCATTACAGAGATGACAACCCCATTTTCACCATGGCTATGGATCACTTAAACAGAGCCCACATTTCACAGCCAGTGTCGGATATGTTTACAGATATGTCCACCTTGACTGATAAGTGCGCAATGTAATCATCGCCAGCTTATAAATAGTCTAATAGGCCTTTTTGCTGATCAGGTGGCAGATATGAAGCTTCATTCGAAGTACGCTCGATTCTTACATAAAGCTCAATTCCAACTTGACTTCTATACATGCAAACCAAAATATGAGAAGGTAACAAGGTACATAGTTGGGAATAGAGCGATAATGGGTGTATATATATATATATGCACACACAAATATATATATATATACAGTAAAGACCAAAAGTTTGGACACACCTTCTCATTCAAACAGTTTTCTTTACTTTCATGACTCTAATAATTGTAGATTCACATTGGAGGCATCAAAATTATGAATGAAGACAGGTGGAATGAAATACTTAAAAAAGTGTGAAACAATAAAAAAATAAGTCTTATATTCTAGGTTTTTCAAAGTAGCCACCTTTTGCTTTGATTAGTACTTTGCACACTCTTGGCATTCTCTTGATGAGCTTCAAGAGGTAGTCACCGGAAATGGTTTTCCAACAGTCTTGAAGGAGTTCCCAGAGATGCTTAGCACTTGTTGGCCCTTTTGCCTTCACTCTGCGGTCCAGCTCACCCCAAACCATCTCGATTGGGTTCAGGTCTGGTGACTGTGGAGACCAGGTCATCTGGCGTAGCATCCCATCACTCTCCTTCTTAGTCAAATAGCCCTTACACAGCCTGGAGGTGTGTTTGGGGTCATTGTCCTGTTGACAAATAAATGATGGTCCAACTAAACACAAACCGGATAAAATAGCATGCCGCTGCAAGATGCTATGGTAGCCATGCTGGTTTAGTATGCCTGCAATTTTGAATAAATCCCCAACAGTGTCACCAGCAAAGAACCCCCACACCATCACACCTCCTCCTCCATACTTCACGGTGGGAACCAGGCATGTAGAGTCCATCCATTCACCTTCTCTACAATGACACAGTGGTTGGATCCAAAGATCTCAAATTTGGACTCATCAGACCAAAGCACAGATTTCCACTGGTCTACTGTCCATTCCTTGTGTTCTTTAGCCCAAACAAGTCTCTTCTGCTTGTTGCCTGTCTTCAGCAGTGGTTCCCTAGCAGCTATTTTACCATGAAGGCCTGCCGCACAAAGTCTCCTCTTAACAGTTGTTCTAGAGATGAGAAGGTGTGTCCAAACTTTTGGTCTGTACTGTATGTATATATATGTATATATAAAAAAATCAGATATATCACTGTTGATCCAATAGATTTAGAAGTAGATAGCACACATTTGACAAATTTTACCTCTGAGGAACCTCTATGGGCCATCTTGGCTATTTAGACCCGAAAAAAACTCGTGTTCTTCGGGGGCACGTAAATTATTGCATTTTATTGCAGCAGTTGGCATTAAGGCCGTTCTGCAGGTGTGGATCCACGACCAAGAAATTCCCTTCAAGATCTTCTTACATAAATTGACGTTTCTGCATCAGATGGATTGGGCCGAGGCATCCCTACATAATGAGAGAAAAGTGCAGTCCTTTTTTGAAACCTGGGAAAGCTTTATTTCCCTGCTACCACAACTTATTAGGGAAAGTATTAGAACCTGCTTTCAATCAACGGTGTGGTATCAGGAGCAACTGTTATTGAGAGAAGCACCCATATAGAACTACCTCAAGGTGAACCGCTGTAGAGGAAGATCTCACTAAAATGTTGGAGGTTTATCTTGGCGTCGGTGGGTCCATAAAGGGTGAGAACAGGGACCCATGTTGGGTCCTTGAAATATGAATCATACCTAACTATCAATATGTTACCCTCCCCCCTCTTTTTCACTTTCCCGATCCCACTTCTCAGTTACCTTTTCCTTTAAAGTTGGGTTTTTCTACTTGGAACATATCTCATATTTAACTGTCCATGCCAAGATAGTCTGTGTGTAGCAAGGTCTACTGCTATCTCTCATATATATATATATATATATATATATATATATCTCTTTACTAAAGTTTAGAAATGATTATTTTATTTTTTATTCTTGCAAAAGAAAAGTGGATTCCACACTGATGATATAAACATACCCCTGGAACAAAAAATGTATTAAAATCAGATCTGACACACTTATGAAAATATTTTTTTATTGAAAAAAAACAAAAATAAAAAAAGGTGTCTAAATAAGGTCTTGGACAACGTGTGATAGTGGAACATGGGGGGTTGTGTATAATTTTGTGTAGGTTCGTATTTTAGGCATGGGGCTCTGTCCATTCCATTGTCCTGTTTGCACCTCCTGCCGGGCTTTTGTCCCTAAGTCTGGGTGAGAGTGTCCTGGGATCCACCCAAACGTTCTGCTTACCTGGGGGATTATTCAGTCAGGCTGGGAAGGACAAGAGACAAGCAGGAAGATTGATCCTCTGGGGGAGAAGCTGCAGCTACAGGCAGCACCTCAGGGAGCCGTTGAGAAACCCCGATTTCCCTGGAGGAGGATTGTGACTGATCCCCTGGACATTTATTTCATTACTGGACTACTTTACCCTCTGTGTGGTGGATTATTTGATGGACATTCTGGATTGCATGAAATAAATATTCTTTGGATTGTTCAATCATCTCTTGCTCTGTTGATTGTGTGATACCGGAGAAGGACCCCGTGACATAAGGTTAGAAAAATTCCTCAAAAGTCTATCTTACATGAAATACAGATGTATCCGGTCTTTCAAGAAGTTTTTTAAAAAAAATAAGGCAAGGGAATGAACAGCTTGCTTCATTACTGTATTTTAGTGGTATTTTGTACTGTGGCTCTGTTTTTGCTTTGTGGTTTATATTCTTTACTCTTCTTTTTATAAGCAACAACCTAATTTCTAGCAAGGCTTTCTAGCAAACATACAACATGGCCAAAAAAAACCTGGGAATTCCTCTAAGACGTGATTAAATTCTCAAGTGAAAATGATTATGCCTAGTTTCTGACCTAGATTTCCCTTTTACGAACACTGAGTGTTTGTCCTTCTAAAGGAACCAATATGTTTGTATAACTGATGTGAAACGAGCTTGACTCCAGAAAGATTTACGTTAATATGTATCTAACCATTCAGAGGGTAGCACATCTGCAGATTGTACATTAAGGGTCTTGGCTGGAGTACAGCTAGTCACGTATGATATCAAACACACAAATGTGACGTGATGCCCTTATACGTTTGAGAATAATTCAATGTGCCATCTAGTTCGATGGCAAGGGAAAAGCCATAAACACGGTTGTCACAAAGGAGAAAAAGGATTCACAGATACAGTCAAACGGGGGAATAGAAACTTATAACCAGTCATCAGGTCTTAATGTAAGTGTTAATTAGGACAACGCATAATTTAAAGGTAAAATATAATGTCGACAAGACCAATGGTTGACGTATATGTAATTAACCGCACGTTTTAACAAAGAAGGAAAAAGCCTGTCCTACTAAATTTTAACCACAGGCACTTCACTATCGCACAGTTAATCGTCCTTTTTAGAAATTATGGAGATGATCTGGGCGCCGACCGAATCAGACCAGTAAATTATGACTAAAGAGCAAGGTATATGCAATATTTTATACATTCATCTATCTTTCTTTCTCCCGTACAAAAGAAAAAATAATTAGCACATCGTCATATTTAAACAATTGCTTACTTTACATAAAAAGGGATGTGAGCTCATTTATTTTGAAAAAAACACTTAACATGATCCTCATGCCTAATGACCTGTCCCATGATTTATTGTGTGATGTGACGCACCATGCTAAATTCATAGTTCACACCGTAACTAGTGAGCAAATTATTAAACGGCAGTCATCCCCGGCCAGTTGGAGACTTTATTGCTTACGTGATACATGGTACTTGTATTTTTAATTTTATTTTTTTTTACAATATTATGTTGAATTGTGAAATAGTCTAATGAATTCCGAGAATTAAGTGAATGATACATTTTGTACATATACATAGAAAAATAGGAGACTTCAACATTTTACACCTCATTGGCATACGTTTTATTTTACCTATATTGCCAAAACAGTCAACTACCATATTTTTCGTTCTATAAGACGCACTGGATTGTAAAACGCACCACAATGTTAGAGTAAGAAAATAGAAAAAAATAGTTTTTAATGTTAAAATGAGGGTCCGTTTTATAATCCTAGTGCGTCTTATAATATCTCACCAGGGGAACGGCGGTGGTGGAGGGGTTCAGGAGGGTCACAGGAGGCAGGGTTGGAGATGCTGTGGGCTCAGAGGTGGGGTTGTCGCGGCTCAGTGGACAGAGGGTCGGCGATACTGCGCGCTCCGGTGTGTCGTGGTGGCAGGCGCCTTTGATCTGAGGGTGGACTGCGGGCTCCATTGAATCGGGTGCAGTTGACGAGATTGACTTCAAGAAAATGGCCGTGGAGGTAGCGCATGCGCAAATCATACTCCGTGGCCATTTTATTGAATTCCCTCACCTCAACTTGCACTCCGTGGAAATTTTCTTGAAATCCATCATGTCAATCTCGGGCGATTCAATGGAGCCCGCTGACCAATCAATGGCGCCCGCCTTATCGCCGACCCTCTGTTCTGTGACCCTCATGAGTTGCTCCACTGCAGTGACACCCCCTCCTCCGAGTCCTCAGTATGGCCGACCCTGCCTACTGTGAACCCGCTCCACCACCGCCACTCCGGTAAGCCATATCCAGATTATAAGATGCACCCCCATTTTGCCAGCAGTTTTTTTTTTTTGGGAAGGGGGGGAAAGAGTGTGTCTTATAATCCGGAAAATACGGTAATTCATATCATTTTCCTTTTTTACAATGAAAGCCAATAAGTGACACATGCACCCACCTATATGTATATGCATAATTTAGATATAAGGTGTTATAAAATCTTTTAATACCTTCATATTTTTATGATGTGATTAAATATACAATATACTCACTACACATAAATGGCGTCAATTAATCCACAATGGGAAATCTAAATTGAAAATGTACATTCGGATTATGGATGAAATACACAACTGGATGTCCTCCATTGGAAATATACCTCCAAGAAGTTATTAAAATAGTGCATAATGATGGCAGTAGCGTCCAAATGCTCATATAAAAGAGGAATAAATAGGTTGTTATTTGTGCATTTCAATCATGCAGAAGGTTAGACTATTTGCATAGAATTGAATCCCCCTGAATTATGGATAATATACACTGAAAAGCACTTTACATCCCTGTTTAGTCTAATTTCTAGTTAATATTAAATAGCTAAAGTACATTTCTAAAAGCACCAATTATAAACTGTCACAGATTCACTCTCGTGTGCTTGAGACGTTGTGTACGCCTGCAAACATTAGTTGAACGGTCCTTCACTCAATCACACACTTACCATGAATGCCATATGGAAATGTCAGGGACGAGTCCAATCTTCAGTCTGACAAACGCACAAAGGGCTATAACCAGCCCCTTACTATTGCTATACAATTAGCGTACAGATTTGTGGTCCCCAACACATTATATAATATATATTACCATATCATCTACATAAAACAAAGCAATGGGGAATTCTGGTTCATCCACGATACCTTAAAATAATCCCCAAATTCATTTTGAATATGGAGCCACGACATGGTCAACAATGCTGAATAGCAGGCAGAATATCACTAATCTGACCCCACACAGATCTTACAAAGTGGAATTATATCAATTACCTTGATAGCTACATTATGTATTTTAAGGATCAGAAGATGCACAAATTTCATTATGTACAATTATAAAAGTAAGAACAACATCTTGGGTATTTCTAATCAGGCGCTGTACAACTGGGCTGAAATTTGCTTGGACCAAGGTAAATTTTATCTAAAATCTAAAAGGGATTGGTTTATTAGGACAACTTGTTACGCACCTGTCCGGTATCCGGGCTTTCCTTCCCTCCCCCAAGTCTGCTAAACTCCACATCGAGCTTTGCAGATGGCTCTGCGTGAATCCATGTGATCATCTGTCCGGTACTATATAAGACTCACCTAGACACAAGAGATGAGCGAACCCATGGAAATTTGGTTCAGCCGGACTTTTGTAAAAGTTCAATTTGGGACTAGGGCTTGACCTGAACCCCAATGGAAGTCACTAATTGGGCAGTTTGCATCTCTGCTCAGCCAGCCATAAACATATCACGTCCGGGGGCTGGTGGCCAGTGATTTTCCATTTTTTTGGGGGTACACACTACATCAGATCATGCTGTTGTTAACCCCAATGCAAGCTACTCAAACACTACAAGCAGTTTGCACTGGGCTGAGCACGGAGCCTACCTGAGCACAGCAATGCTCGCGTGCGTGGTCTGCACATGTAAAGCACCCAATCTCCGAATTAGAACTCCATTTTGTTTTTCTTTGTAAAGTCTATATTCACTACGAACACTGATCCTCGGGTTCAGTCAGGTCTACTAGACACACCTGTGTCTTGGTATTAAGACTTCAGTGTTCCTAAGACTCTCAGTTTCTATGTGCACCTCAACCAGCTCAGCTACCTGTTTACGGTCCCCAAAACGTCTGCTGCCTGTGGTTTGCAGTATCTCAGCTACCAGTCTGTGGTCTCTAGGACATCTCCTGCCTGTGGTTTCTAGTTTCTCAGCTACCTTTCTGCCGTCTCAAGAAAGTCTGACTGCCTGTGGTTTCCAGTACCTTAGCTATCTGTCTGCTTATGGCTTTCAGTGCCTCTGCTGTCTCCAGTCTTGCTGCGGTTTCAAGTAACTCAGCTACCTTTCTGCAATCTTCAGGACGTTTCCTGCCTGCCTGTCGTTTCCAGTACCTCTCCTGTCTAATATAGAAGCAAGAAGAACACTCCAGCTCACCACAATAGTTGGAAACTCACATACGGTGCGGAGCACGGACAAGTGACAGGCCGGTTCCTGAATGAACGATACAAAGAAGAGTTGAGCATCAGCATCCGCAGGTAATATTAAAAACCTTCGCTTTATTCTTCAAAAAGATACATTAAAACATCAACACTGTCTGGTTTACATGTTTTTAATTAATGAGGTTTATTGTCATATCAATTTCCAATAAATCATAATAAAAAAAAATAGAATAAACGCATTAGTCCACTTTTGCCACTTATTCTTGCCATTTAATTTAATTGTTGAAATGTTGCCATATGATTGTGTACATATGTTGAATGACGGCAATTCTCACACAAGACACTTGACTAAAAGAAAGTTCTACTTGCTGTAACATGATTGCAGGAAAACAGTCAAATTATGGATAGGTTATATATGAGTCGCAAGTCGCCCCGGACTTACTTTCAAAATCTGTGGGGGCCAGAAGACCGGGTTTCGTCATCGTTAGAGATTAGCGAACCTGAGGTTCGGTTTTCGAACTGAACATCAACGCTACAAAACAGACTTCGGGTTCGGATGCTTTACGTGTGAACTCCACATGTGCCATCATCACTGTGCTGAGGAATGCTTCGTGCTCAACCCTGTGCGAGCCTTCTGCAGGGTTTGAATGGCGCATACTACAACACGGTAACAACAACACGATCGGATGTAGTGTGAAACAAAGAAAAATTGAAAAAGCCTGTCCACCCTCCCTGGAAGTGATCTGGCTGGCTGTATGTGGACAGAGCCTCAAACTGCCAATCAGTGATTTTGAAAAGGGCTTGGGCAAGTTCGAACTAGTGTTCAATTCAATTGCTGCTAGTGAACCAAACTTCCAAAGGTTCGCGGATCTCTAGTCACGGTCACACTATATGCAATGTTGCACTGCAACACCACTATTTTCATGTTGCACAACAAGTGTCACCGTGAAGCCTTGGCCTAATGTTAATTCACAATGTTTGCTTTACCAACCAAAAACAATCTAGTCCCCTTCCAATAGGCAACTTTATTGTTTCAGAGATTTAAAGAATTGACTTTAAAACTTACTTTTAAACTTAAAATTTAAATTGAAACTTAAAGTTACAATTTCCATTACGAGGGAAGAAGTAACATTTTTTACACGATGTGTCCAAAAAGAATCCCCAGAGACAAGTATTTTGGAGAGTCACAGTTACATTTATATATAGCCAAATACAGAAGTAATTAGGACAGATACAAAGCAGTACAGTGAATGACTGGAGACATAAACCAGAGCATCACTGGGGCCTGGGTGTCAAGTAGAATTTACGTCCTAAATTTCATCCATAGATGTGGTTACACAGGAAATGAAAAACCGAGCCTACACACTCTTTGATCATTGTTACAATAAATAATAACGTACAGAAGAGGAAGAATGATTGGGTTACTATGGATTAAGTCCAAGGGGAGAGTGGACAACTGAGCATGGAAGAAATGAATGGGAAAGTTAGACCTTGTATGATGGACGAGCACCAAATCGCTGTTGTGAGTCCAGCTTCCATTTAACAAAACATCATACGATTGCCCTTTAGCTATTACTGAGATCTATAAAATGACCTCATAGCTTTCATATTATGTTTAGTCCCATGACACCCATTCCTAACTGAGCCTTTCATACAGGAATACCATTTGTATCTACATACGTGTAATAGGTCCATCATGTCACCAGCAATTGAACATCCTTAACTCACAACAGAAGCCTAGACTAGAATTCCATCCAAAGACTAGATCTTATAATATTACAAGTAAATTTGATCATTATTGTACAGAATATTAACTGTAAATAACATAATATTAGAAGTTTGATGGAAAAATTTAGTAAAATCTCTGATTTGTTGAGTTGATTGCTTAGAGAACATACACTAAATATCTGTGTGTCCAGGAGCAGCTTTACTGGAACATTCCTATAAAAAGGACCTGATGCAAAATTTCTCCCAAAAGACATCCGAATGTTTAAAAGAACCAAATACATAAACATCTAAAGAACCTGCGAAATGAAAGTCACCGTTACTAAAAACAAAGCTTCTAAATGCAAACTGTGATTTAACTAAAATGCAATTCGAAAAACAACTTGTGAAAAACTAGAGAGGAATGAGGAAGGTTTGCAAAAAAAAGAGTAGAAAAAAAAAGAAATCAATAACTGCAAAAATGCAATAGTTTTAAAACTAAAATCAATAGACATTAAGGGTAATGTTATGCAAATTGACCAGAGAGCCAGTTGGCAGCTCAGCTGACATTTGAGGAATGCCTAGACCCGGAGGTTGGTGACTTAAAAAACAACCTTAGCCATTTATTGAGTTAAGTAGTATATAGATCACTACAAAAATATACTTTAAGTGTCATTCTTTTTCATTAAAAATCTTTAGTTTCAAGTGGTTGTCAGAAGGACTTTTTGCACATAGATGGAGCATTGGCGAGAACAGAGGTGACATGAAAACCACTCATTATTCTATTGCAGTCTAAATTAGGTTGAAAAGAAAAAATTGCTATCCATTGTCCAATGTCTGTAGATTATACTAACTCTAGATTTATGTTGAGTTTAAAAGGATTATAAACACATTAATGATTCTTTATAATGTTCCAAAAAAGTAAGGATTTATCAGCATAATATTCACATTGTGATAAATGGGTTAAATGCATTCTTCTCTCTAAATAATATAATATATTTTACCTGATTATGTTGATTAAAGAGTATAAAATAGCGGTTTTTTATTTTGCAGAAGAAAAAAGAAACTAAGAACTTTAGATGAAATTCACCTTGAGTTGAGCGAATCTTTAAAATTTAAATTCAGCATTATAACTTTTTCCAAACATTCAATTTCCCACAAATCGTAAGTACTGCAAAGACTCCAACTGCCCTGAAAACATATCGTAAGTACCGCAAAGACTCCAACTGTCTTGAAAACAAATCGTAAGTAGTCCAAAGACTCCAACTGCCCTGAAAACAAATTGTAAGTACCGCAAAGACTCCAACTGTCTTGAAAACAAATTGTAAGTATCACAAGGACTCCAACTGCCCTGAAAAGAAACTGGAAGTACCGTAAAGACTCCAACAGAACTGAAAACAAATTGTAAGTACCACAAAGACTCCAACTACTCTGAAAACAAATCTTAAAGTACTGCAAAGACTCCAAATGCCCTGAAAACAAATCGTAAGTACTGCAAAGACTCCAAATGCCCTGAAAACATATTGTAAGTACCGCAAAGACTACAACTGTCCTGAAAACAAATCGGAAGAACAGCAAAGACTCCAACTGCCCTGAAAACATATCGTAAGTACTGCAAAGACTCCAACTGCCCTGAAAACAAATCATAAGTACCGCAAAGACTCCAACTGCCCTGAAAACAAATTGCAAGTACTGCAAAGAATCCAACTGCCCTGACAACAAATTGTAAGTATCACAAGGACTCCAACTGCCCTGAAAAGAAACTGGAAGTACCGTAAAGACTCCAACAGAACTGAAAACAAATTGTAAGTACCACAAAGACTCCAACTACTCTGAAAACAAATATTAAAGTACTGCAAAGACTCCAAATGCCCTGAAAACAAATTGTAAGTACTGCAAAGACTCCAAATGCCCTGAAAACATATTGTAAGTACCGCAAAGACTACAACTGTCCTGAAAACAAATCGGAAGAACGGCAAAGACTCCAACTGCCCTGAAAACATATCGTAAGTACTGCAAAGACTCCAACTGCCCTGAAAACAAATCATAAGTACCGCAAAGACTCCAACTGCCCTGAAAACAAATCGTAAGTACTGCAGACTCCAACTGCCCTGAAAACAAATTGTAAGTACCGCAAAGATGCCAACTGCCCTGAAAACATGTTTAACACCATAAGATCTTCTAAGTCTGTATTGTAGACCTTTCATGCCCTCCAACGCAAACATTGCTATAGGCAAACGGATGGTACATGTTCTTCAAAGCTGAGCTATCATACAATATGTGTATAGTTTTCAGTGTTTATGGCTTTTTTTCCCCCTCCAGCACTATGGCTAAGCTGTGACGTCCTATAACTATACAGACTTACCACAAAAAGGATGCTACACTACCTGCTTATGCTTTTATTCAAACTATGACTGTCCATTCTGAATAGCTGAAGTGTGATAGCTGCGAATTATGCTGAGGAAGTCCACAATTCAGTGTCTAAGGCCATATGAGTCTTCTCTGGCTCATGCAATCTTCAACTGTGTGTAAAATGGGTGCACCTCCCTGTGCTGACAGTCCCTTTCATCTAGTGAAGGGTTAAAGAGGTTATCTACTACTTTTACACTGATGGCCTATTCTTAGGATAAGTCACCTTTGTCTGATCTTCAGGGGTCTGCCACCCCCGCCAATCAGCTGATCTAGATGCCACCGGTGGCAGCCAGAAATGCTCAGTTCCAAAGCTGTCCCATCCTCTGATAGCAGTTGCACAGCTGCCTCGTATTGATTTGATTGGGAGGCAGATGTGCAGAACCTGGCTGCTATCAGTTGCCTGGGAAGCTATGGAACTGAACATTTCCGGTTGCCTGCTGCCATCACCGGCACCGATGAATAGCTGACTGGCTATGTCAGACCTCATCCGATCAGACATTGATGATCCTAAGGACAACTTCTTTAAGGCCCCCAAACACATTAGATGACTGTTGGACAAACAATGTTTTAGCTTATTCTTTGGCCACAGCCGACTTTCCGTACACAGGAGTGCTCTTTCATTCAAGAGAACATTTTGATTGGCGGCCAGAAACCGGACATGCCAGATCGACATCTCACCCCAAAAAAGCCGTTGGCCTCATACACATTAGATTGTTGACTGAACTTATTGGTCGGGTTCAACTGACAACAGTCTAATGTGTATCTGCGCCTTTCGTTAAGCTTTTTTTTCATAGTGAATCAGGGCAGATCAAAGTGCGCCTGCGCAGGATTGCAATGCCGGCCTGTGTGGATGATGTAAAAATGCGTCATCCACACTGGGCTAAGAAGGAGGATGGCAAATACAGCAAAGAAGAGGCGCCTAATCTGTGAGCAACGACATCCATCGGACTGGACTGTCCCCTAGGTGAGTATAATAAAGGCATTTTTTATGTTATACAGAGTGGCCTGGGCACTTATATACAGTATGATAGAATGCTGTATATAAGAGCTTACTGGTGGTGGCCACAGCTTATAAGGAAAAACCTGGTGATAGGTTACCCTTTAACGATTACCAGTGACCTGGTCAAAAATAACCAGTTTTTCCTGTTATGTTATTCTAGCTTGTACCTTGAGTAATTGTTTTTCAAAGGTTTTCTTTTTATTTACTTTATCTTATTACGGTTCCAGACACATAAGCCTTTTTTGGGCAAATTTTTGTGGCTTTTGCAATGAGGCGGCGCTCACAGGGTAATTATACCGAGCAGCCTAAATACATGCCACCCCAATGAATCATGTGAGCCATGTCTTTTGTGGTAAAGCCCATAAAAATTTGCACTAAACAAAAAGGTCTTTATCTTTGGATATGTATGGAAGATATACAAAAAAATAAAATAACTAAATTGAATACTCAGGGAAGCATAAAGACTAAAATAAGAACAAAAACTTACCCCTTTTGACCCGGTGGCAGGTTCTCTTTAAAGATTCCCTCAACATGTAAAAGTTACCTTTAATGTTTGTGAGTCTTGAAAATGTGATAACAATGATTGAGCTAGGAACTATTATTACAGAGCTAACCTGTAAAAATGATCTGACCCGTCTTAAAATGTTTATGTGGAATGAAGCGACCACATCCATTAGGGTAAATTTTAATGTATGCGTCAATCTTAATGATATACCTATCCATGGGATAAAAATTCTCTTTAAAGTAATATTCATCCCTACGCGCTACATGATCTTCACTCCTATGTCTGTTGCACCTCACAACAAGCTGAAAAAAGATAAGCATAATGTTAGTTAATGCATCCAGCACCTCTGGTAATTGCTTACACTCCGTGCAGTCAGGAGGGAACATGTAATAATTTCAATTAATGAAAACACAGCGCAGGTTCCTAGAGTTGAAGATGTTTCCTTTAGATTCAATGGCAAAATGGCACTTTGTGCAAAATCCCGAGCTGCTGCTGAATGTAGGGGGGAGTGGATTAACTTATCTAATAACAGCGAGTGCTTGTACAGAGTAAATAAGATCACGGCGGTGTCATGCTAGGAGATCAAAATTTACCTGCAGCTAAAAGAAAAATACGTTGCGGAGACAGAAAGCTAAACATAGCTACAGGGCACAAGTAAGAACACATCTTTACAGTCAACTGCAGAACGCGCTCCACGCTAACAGGAAGCAGAGACATCCCAAACAGACAATAGGCAGTAATTAAATAAACCTGACAACCACACAGGTTCCTCTATTTCACTTCAGAGCCTGGTAGTTTTCAGCACAAGCCTTAAGCCTGCTTTACACGTTGCAATTTCGCATAAGATTACGTATGCGATTTGCAACGCCCCCATCGTATGTGTGGCACGTTCAATTTGTTGAACGTGACGCACATACGAGTAACCCCCCGTCACACGTACTTACCCGTCCATACGACTTCGCTGTGGGCGGCGAACGTCCACTTCCTGGAGTGGGAGGGACGTTCGGCGTCACAGCGACGTCACACGGCAGCCGGCCAATAGAAGCGGAGGGGCGGAGCTAAGCGGGACGTAAACATCCCGCCCACCTCCTTCCTTCCGCATTGTGGGCCGGGAGCCGCAAGACGCTGGTAAGATCTGTTCATCGTTCCCGGGGTGTCACACACTGCGATGTGTGCTACCCCGGGTACGATGAACAATCTAACGTGCAATTCTAGAGACAGGTACGATGTGTATGCGATGAAGGTTTTACCGTTCAATCGCAATCGCACGTACCTGTCACACACTGCAATGTACTTACAATGCCGGATGTGCGTCACTTACAACGTGACCCCGCCGACACATTGTAAGATACATTGCAGCGTGTAAAGCGGGCTTTAGGCTGTTGTATTCTACTTCTTGGATTGTAAGCTCCTTAGAACAAGGAATCTCTTTATCAAACCACATTTTCTATTCAGAAATTGTAACTTTTTACCAAAGCTAAAGCATTACAAGTTGATGTGCTCTGACGGGAGTCCTTGGTATCAGATGAGCGATTGTGCCAGCAGGGCATTGTGGTTTTCACCATAGTTGGAATCCACAATGACAATCTGTGGATACAACAATAATAGCAGTTAGGTGGAGCGCTAGGGAACAAAACGATTTAGTTCAAGGGTAAAAAGTCTGTTTATTTATTTTATATATTTTGTTTTTTTCATTCTTTACAACTTTGTCAAAGTCCTAGATTGTGTATTTTTTCATTTTTTACCAGTATCTTAAAGGTTAATTATGTATTTAGTGTATCCAATCATTGTCGGGTATTGTATCCAATCACTGTGGCCTTTTACTATATATATATATAATTTCCTGACCCTAATGCCGGCGTCACATGGTACGATATATCGGGCGATATGTCGTCGGGGTCATGTCGTTGGTGACGCACATCCGGCATCGTCAGAGATGTCGTACCGTGTGACACATCCAAACGACTGTGAACGAGCAAAAATACTCACCTTATCGTTGCTCGTTGACATGTCGTTCATTTTCAAAGTGTCGGTACTCCTTCTGTGCTCCGGTTGTTCGTCGTTCCCGTGGCAGCACACGTCACTCCGTGTGACACCCCGGGAAAGACGAACACAGCTTACCTGCGTCCCGCCGGCAATGCGGAAGGAAAGAGATGGGTTGGGATGTTACGTCCCGCTCATCTCCGCCCCTCCGCTTCTATTGGCCGGCTGCCGTGTGACGTCGCTGTGACGCCGAACGTCCCTCCCCCTTCAGGAAGAGGATGTTCGCCGCCCACAGCGACGTCGCCCGAGAGGTGAGTACATATGATGGGGATAAACGACTTTGTGCGCCACGGGCAACTAATTGCCCGTGATGCACAAACGACGGGGGCGGGTACGATCGCACGATAGATCGTCCCGTGTGACGCAGGCATTACTCTCTACACTACCTGATGAAGATAGCATAGGCTATCGAAAAGCGTTGTGGCCAGTTAGAGGGTTCAATAAAAAGGTTTGTTCTTTTACCCTTGGACTACATCGTTTTGTTCCCTAGCGTTCCACCTGACCGCTATTATTGCTCTATTCATATGTTATACAGTGCCTTGCAAAAGTATTCGGCGCCCTTGAATTTTCAACCTTTATGCCACATTTAAACATAAAGATAAAAATGTTAATGTTTTGGTGAAGAATCAACAAATGGGACAAAATTGTGAAGTTGAACGAAATCTATTGCTTATTTTAAACTTTTTTAAAAAATAAATAACTGAAAATTGGGGCGTGCAATATTATTTGTCCCCTTTACTTTCAGTGCAACAAACTCACTACAGAAGATCATTGAGGATCTCTGAATGATCCAATGTTGTCCTAAATGACTGATGATGATAAATATAATCCACCTGTATGTAATCAAGTCTCCGTATAAATGCACCTGCTCTGTGATAGTCTCAGTGTTCTGTGTAAAGCACAGATAGCATCATGAAGACCAAGGAACACAACAGGCAGGTCCGTGATACTGTTGTGGAGAAGTTTAAAGCTGGATTTGATTACAAAAAGATTTCCAAAACTTTAAACATCCCAAGAAGCCCTGTGCAAGCGATCATATTTAAATGGAAGGAGTATCATACCATTCCAAATCTACCAAGAACCAGCCGTCCATCCAAACTTTCATCTCAAACAAGGAGAAGACTGATCAGAGATGCAGCCAAGAGGCCCATGATCAGTCTGGATGAACTGCAGAGATCTACAGCTGAGGTGGGAAAGTCTGTCCATAGGACAATAATGAGTCGTACAATGCACAAAACTAGCCTTTATGGAAGAGTGGCAAGGAGAAAGCCATTTCTCAAAGATATCCATAAAAATGTTGTTTAAAGTTTGCTACAAGTCACCTGGGAGACACACCAAACATGTGGAAGAAGGTGCTCTGGTCAGATAAAACCAAAATCGAGCTATTTGGCCACAATTCCAAACGATAAGTTTGGTCTAAAAGCAACACAGCTCATCACCCTGAACACACCATCCCCACTGTCAAACATGGTGGTGGCAGCATCATGGTTTGGGCCTGCTTTTCTTCAGCAGGGACAGGAAGATGGTTAAAATTGATGGGAAGATGGATGGAGCCAAATACAGGACCATTCTTGAAGAAAACCTGTTGGAGTCTGCAAAAGACTTGAGACTGGGACGGAGATTTGTCTTCCATCAAGACAATGATCCCAAACATAAAGCTAAATCTACAATGGAATGGTTCACAAATAAACGTATCCAGGTGTTAGAATGGCCAAGTCACAGTCCAGACCTGAATCCAATCGATAATCTGTGGAAAGAGCTGAAAACTGCTGTTCACAAACACCTCCATCCAACCTCACTCAGCTCCAGCTGTTTGCAAAGGAAAAATGGGTAGGAATTACAGTCTCTTGATGTGCAAAACTGATAGACACGTACTCCAAGCGACTTGCAGCTGTAATTGTAGCGCTACCTTTTGCTGCGAAGTATTAACTTAAAGGGGACATATAATATTGCACGCCCCCCTTTTCAGTTATTTATTTTTTAAAAAAGTTTAAAATAAGCAATACATTTCGTTCAACTTCACAATTGAGTCCCACTTGTTGTTGATTCTTCACCATAACATTATAATTTTTATCTTTATGTTTGAAGCCTGAAGTGTGGGAAAAGGTTGAAAAATTCAAGGGGGCCGAATACTTTCGCAAGGCACTGTATCCCGGCTAAGAGATTAACGGGAGGAGCAGCTCTGGGAATACGGCTTTTCGCCAATTCAGTAGGACCTGCGGTTGCCTGGCTACCGGGCCAGTGATAAGCGTGCGGCAGGACCTATGGTGACGTACTTTCAGTTTCCTCCGATCACGTGGTAATACCCGGAAGCAAGACCTAAGCAGCAGCCACGTGTATCCAGCCAGCACGGACTCCACCAGCTCCCGCAGACTTTTCTATTTTCCTTAACTGGGGTTATGCAGGGGTGCACAACCCTAATAGGTGAGCAGCCTTTTGGCACAATTGTTTTTTTCATCTCCTGCCACCAGGTACCATCACAGCGCGTCCATCTTTTATCTATCTCATACAATGCAAATCTGAACAGAGCCTAGTTCTATACTTTATACTAAGTAATGGTCTTAAGGAACAAACGCAAACAGAAGTAAGTACAAGTTGGAATTGTGCAGCTAAACTTGATTTACGTACATGGCACGTCTAAGATATTTTTCCAACTCTGTATAAGGAGCTTGAACAATTAGGCAACTTTTTTATTAAAAGGCTGTCTAATTGGAGACCACCTCTTTCAAAAAGCAGCCCTTAAGGCAATAAGCTGATCAACCTGGATCCTGCTCCTCGCGAAATGACAAACAGCTGAGGGTTTGGGCGAAAAATGTTATATTTCATGACAGATATTCAAGGGAAGGGCTTTCCACATTAATGGACAGGTTTAAAAGGAAGATTTT
The DNA here is from genome assembly GCF_048569485.1 of Anomaloglossus baeobatrachus. Lineage (NCBI taxonomy): Eukaryota > Metazoa > Chordata > Amphibia > Anura > Aromobatidae > Anomaloglossus > Anomaloglossus baeobatrachus. The sequence goes on along the minus strand of NC_134362.1, from coordinate 203,915,291 downwards.
TCAAACAAGCAGAAAGACAGATTACAAAATAGATAGATGTGAAAAACAAGTGATACAGTGGATATGATGATGGAAAGACCAATTAATCCATCACCCCCCGCCCTCCAACAAAAAAAAAATCATACTAAGGCCTCATTCACATGTTAATTTTTCATCTACATTTTATACATATAATCTAGTGGTGTTCATTTGTCCGTGTGTCTGCAAAAACATTACGGAGACTTTTTTATACAAGTCACAAATTAACATTACTTATAAGTCTATCATACATCACACAACCATAAGTGTGCAGCCCGGTTTTAATATCACAATACGTTTGAGAAACTTTTTAATTTGCTTATTTTTTATATGAAGAAATTATTGTTGAAAATACTGATGAAAATCTGTTAAAAAACGTATGAAGATTGAATTATACTCTGCATACAAGAAAAATCACTGACATCTGAATGAGGCCTTACCGGGCACTCATGGGTGTCAGTACTTCATAATCTGGTCAGATAAGAATGCCGGCTGCAGTGCTCACATGTCCAGCCTGGAAACACTGGAAGAGGAGAGTTTAGCGGAATTGTGCTAGCTACAGCGCTCATATGTCCAGCCTGGAAAACTGGAAGAGGAGAGTTTAGGGGTGTTAAGTTGACCAATAGGTCACAACTGTTGCCAGCGATGACCAAATGCGGAGGGAGTCCCGTGCCCCACCTCAGCTTCTCTCAGCCTTAATGAGATACAGTCATAAAAAGGAAAAAGAAAAACGATCAAGCGTCCAGTATGTGAAAAAAGTTTTTTATTGATCAGTGCAGAAGGTGGACATACAGATAAAAGAATTTAAAAACAACAACCAAGTAAAACCGGCAGTGTGACGATCACAGATATAGATGCCTGACTGTAACAAACACCATACATATAATTACAGTTTACCAACTGGTATATAAAAAAACATGGGGTTCAGGCATTAATAAGCTGATGGCATGGGGAAAATGTGATCCAAACTAGCTGCATGAATTAAGCCACTAAATGATTGCACTTATAGCTCCCACACCGCTGAGGTGCTGTATATACTGGACGCTTGATCGTTTTTCTTTTTTATGACTATTGTTATGCGATTTGTCCAGCACTTATATGTAGTCAATGGTTGCTTTTGATAAGGGATTTCCATTATTGATATAATATACAATTGGATCAATATGCAACTCATTTTCCTGTGTGTTCTTCTTGTTTGTAACTCTTAATGAGATACAGACAAGAGACTGGTATCTGCACATAAGCAAGAGATGTGCGCTCCGAAGACTACTGCTAGTTTATTATCACATACAGGTTTATCAACCTAATAGGGGCGTAGCTATGTCGTGTACAAAGGAATGACTTTCGTTTCTCGGTAAAGCATAAATGAGTTTCGATTCTTGGCATAAGCGTAACTTTCCATTTCTCAGTAAAAAACACAACTGTCATTGTCTTAGACTAGGCGCAGGTCTTATCTCTGTCCTTGCATCTCAGCGTCTAGAGTCCTTGAATCCGCTCTCAGCGTCATAGCGCAGCTGGGCTTGTTTGTTCATCTTACAAAACAACATGAATGTCCATCTATTCAATTTTAAGTTAACTCTTTCCTCACAGGGGAATGGTGCCGGCTGCAGTGCTCATATATCCAGCCTGGAAACACTGGAAGAGGAAAGTTTAGGGGAATGGTGCCAGCTGCAGTGCTCACATGTCCAGCCTTGAGACATTGGAAGAGGAGAGTTTAGAGGAATGGTGCCAGCTACAGCGCTCAAATGTCCAGCTTGGAAACACTAGAAGAGGAGAATTTAGGGGAATGGTGCCGGCTGCAGTGCTCACATGTCCAGCCTGGAAACATTGAAAGAGGAAAGTTTAGAGGAACACTGGATGAGGAGAGTTTAGGGGACTATTGGCTGCAGCGTTCACATGTCCATCCTGGCAAACAGGGGAAGAGACAGTTTTAGGGAATTGTGGCTGCATTGCTCACATGTCCAGCCTGGAAACAATGGAAGAGGAGAGTTTAGGGGAAAACTCATTAAAAATGCATTGTAGGCACACAGCTTGAATGGGGGAAAACCACATAAAAAAAAAGCACTGACATTCTATATTTTTTAAAGAACCGCACCACAGGTAAACAAAAAAAACTAAAAGAAAACTTAAGAAAAAAAAGCACAGTCAATGAGATATTTAGAAATATAATTAATTTTGCTGTTATTCGAAACCTCTATAATGAATCACTATGTGTGAACAAGGACCTAGAAGTGTATGTTTACGATTTACTATTTATAGAGGGGGGTTTTCTTTTATTCCATGCATGGACATGAAGGTCAAAGCTTTATGTCATAACATTGCAGAACCTACTAATTAGTAGAAGAGTCCAAGATGCCAGCAGATAGTTGGGCATTTGCAGTACTCTCGAGGAAGCCCTACGTGAAACGCAGCGTCGGGGTGCCTGGACAGCACTTGCCGTGGAATCACATAATGGGTGAGCACAACTGATTTTACTTACCACCGCTTACCTTGTGGCTGCAGCATGCCCCTGCGGCCAAGCGGGTTATTTAATTACCTTAATGATATACTTGTGACTGTCGATACGTGAGTCAGCCTATACCTGGGTGAATTCCTGATATCCTGTCAGTAACTTGGGGATCTCTGCCCACACTAGTGATATGGCACATGGATATGTGATCTTACTTAATATAATTGTCCAGAGCACATTTTGTATATGTTGATGGTATTGAACATGGAAGTCATAATGGGTGCTTTCACGTGTGTGGCAGTGCGATCCTTGTGCTGGCTATTTGTTATCCCACTTTTTGTACTTATTGGGCTGACTCCTGTGTCCGTGGTATAACACAATTATATTAATTAAACCTCATATTAGTTACCTAAACGCTGCCGGCTGCATACATGCTGCTATTTGTGCCACTTTGATATTCTGCTCTTGAACTGTCCTATTCCGTGGCAACTCCTGTCTTACCTTCTTGCACTTTATCTCCCCCTGATACATTGTATGTCTATTTTATGAATTATTGATAATTCTTTCGGTCTATATATAGCGCAATAAGGATATTTGCTGGTGATAGTTATTTAAACTTTATTAATTAGGCACTCCTATTATTACAACGCGTTTCAGCAGAATTGCTTTCATCAGGTAAAATAGGAGCATATGTGAGTTTCCATAATGTGTCGGATGTTTTTGATCTCATTTGTAGTACTCCGGACCAGCAGTCGCAGATTACTGATGTGACTTGCTGGTCCAGGTTCCTGAGGATCATTTTCCTCAATTCTACATACAAAATTGAATCAAACAAAAAAAAAAAACAACACAGAAGTAAAATTCCCTTCTCCAGGTAGATGCACAAACTGTTGTGAACTATAAAATGAAAAGTAATAAAATAAAGTTTTATTCATTAGCTAAATTGAAAAAAAAAAACAGTAACTAGTAGTTTACAGATTGTGTAGCTCACAGACGCTGTAATTATTGTCTCATTGTGAATCTAAGCTAATAACGCTGCAGCCGCAACATGGAATCTACAACTCGTTCCCTTGCTATTTATCTGTCCGGTTTCATCTCGTATTCTCTCCTATAAATTCATCCAGTTTCTGAATATAAGACAACAAATCTGAGAGAACGCACTTCTCTGGACAGATCATTCTGATTAAGCAATTCTTTTGGGATAATACAAATTAATGAAATGAGTTTCCAGATCTGTTTGTCAAAAAAAGAGACACCCCCGAGGAAATATCTGTCAAGAGTTGCATGTCTGCAAAGAACTTTTCCAACACGTCCGGCTCTGTACAGTCTTTACAACGCAGAGTTGAATGATTGCATTACATGGAGGAAAACAGCTGCTTATGGCTTAGTTTATAAAGAGATAAATTGCTTAGAATGCCTTTTTTCCATGATGTATTGAGAGAGTCCTCTCTTGTGCTACAAAATATAATGTAATTTCTTTCATTCTCCGAAGGTTCTGAGATTGAAAGCAGGATCAATGGCGTCTCGTAGCTGAAAGTGCATTAAACCTGAGAGCGCCTGTTAATGCCGAGCACAAAAACCTCTACAGGAAGGTAAACACGGGAGTCATTTGCAGACAATGTTGTTCTGCTAAAAGTACACAAAGAAATGAGTACCTCCGCTACGTCTACCCCTAGGCTCTTTGAGATTACTTTTAAATTCATATACTATGGACATTCATTGGCTACGATGGGTCAACCTACCTATCTACTGGTATTATATCCTCTGGGCAATGGAATTTTCAATCACATTATCACAGCCCTTTCAATACACGGGGGGATCGAGTGAAGAAACACCTTTCTACTCTATATACTTAGAGCTGAACAGCTGTTTGTTCGCCTACAAAATCTGCAGTTTCTTTCTATTACGGAAATACACAAAGCTGTCTATCACGTTGTCCGGTGGAGAATAAGACTTTATGGAATTACAAGTTGGAGCAGCCCAAGTTTTATCAACTGCAATGAATAGACAGGAAAATATGACCTGTGTATTGATCACGGTAATAGTAATGGGAGTATGGGGCACAAGTTTTGAGAGAAAAAAAAAAAAAAGGCCATGGAAATAATAGTGTTGTAAAGTGTTTGCACCACGTGTATGTTCTAAAATGCTCACTTTTTTCCGTTCACAGTGTTACCAGAGACAGACGTTTACGCAGTTCCAAAAATTGAAGGAATATAGTTTGCAAAAAATGTCATCAGTGCTTGTAATTTTATGGAAAAGTTTTGAATTTGGGCATAGAAGTCAGCAGGTCCTATAGACTCCCTACATCTTGCCATAAGGTTTTGAAAGAGCCTGTACTGACTAGGAGTGCACTAGAGAGGATGCTGGATGTTATAATTTTCATGATTAGAAAAGAACATCCTTAAGACCGCTTTACATGCGGCGATTTATCGTGCGATCGCACCCGACCCCATCGTTTGTGCAACAGGGGCAATTAGTTGCCCATGTCGCACAAAGTCGGTAACCCCCCGTCACACGTACTTACCTTCCAAATGACCTCGTTGTGGGCGGCGAACATGCACTTCCTGAAGGGGGAGGGATGTCCGGCGTCATAGCGACGTCACACAGCGGCCGCCCAATAGAAGCAGAGGGTCGGAGATGAGCGGGACGTAACATCCCGCCCACCTCCTTCCTTCCACATTGCCGGCGGCCGCAGGTGAGTTGCAGTTCATCGTTCCCGGGGTGTCACACGGAGCAACGTGTGCTGCCTCGGGAACGATGAACACCATGCGCAGAAGGACGATCGATTTTTTGAAAATGAGCAACGTGTCAACGAGCAACGATAAGGTGAGTATTTTTGCTCGTTCACAGTCGCTCGTAGCTGTCACACGCTTCGATATGTCAAACAATGCCGGATGTTCGTCACTAACGACAAGACCCCGACGACATTTCGCTAGATATATTGTAGCGTGTAACGGGCCCTTTATGGGACATTGACACTAAAAGATAGTTGTGAATTAGTGTTTTTAAAAACACCCGATTCACAATCATCTCAGAGGAGGTTTCATGTACATGTGTAAATACATGTGTGGTCAATACAAAGGACTGGCACATGACTTATTTCTTCCAAAGACAATACTAAGGACCAGGGGCACTGATTACGGTTGGAAAAAAGGCGATTGCGGTAGCTAAATAGGAAAGGGTTCTTTACAGTTAGAGCAGTCAGACCATGGAATGCTGACCCCAAGAGGTAGTAATGGCAGACACTATAAGAGCTTTTAAAAAAGGGCTGGATGGTTTCCTCAGTGCACATGACATTGGGGGTTATAGATAATTTAGTGTTAAAATGTAGAATTGATGGACAAGGTTGAACTTGATGGACCTAGGTCTTTTTTCAATCTATGTATTTATTAGTGATGGGCGAAAAGTAACAATTCGTGTTCGGATTATTCGTAACAAATCCCAAAGTACTATTCCGGTATTCGTCACGAAGAACAAACCTAATTCAAGACATTGGGGAACCCGAGCATTTTTCTTGTCTTGACAAATACTGGAATAGTACTTGGCAATAGGTTTTGGAAAGGTGTTTCCTGTCCAGCAACACGTCTAAAACCGTCTTAAGCTAAGATTAAGAGCCACACTGGCTTGAAAAGCGTAAGACGTTTTTTATCTGCTTTGGATGTCCATCTAACGTCATGTTAGTTTTGTTTTTTCTAAAATAAAATGAAATTTTAATCAAACCATCTCTGGACGTGTTGCTGGACAGGAAACACCTTTCCAAAACCTATTGCCATTCCACTCCTGAACACGGAGCCCACCTCCTTGCACTGTCCTGGACAGAGGAACCAGTTCTACTGATTACCGGGTGAGCTGAAAAACTTTTTTACCTGGAATAGTACTTGGTATTCGGTAAGCAGTATCCGAACACAAACACGAATAGTTACTATTCGCCCATCTCTAGTAATTATGTAAAAATTATCATGCCATGTAAATAGGCTACAGATCACCCGATGAACAAGTAAAACAATCGTTCATAGCATGATCTGATCTTTTTTGCAGCATAAAAGTGCATTGTTCTTGGCGGTGGATTGACCTGTGTAAACATGACTTGCTTTGCCGAGGAATACGGCAGCCTATGTCCACTGACTGATCTATATACCGTAGGTCACTTATTGCATATTGTTTACTTTGGTCTGCCTGTATAAACAGGTATTTAAATAACCGATCAGTAAAAGTTTACTGATTGGAGGTTGTATTGTGCCACCGGTTGGATCTTTAGGGTTCAAATGGTTTTGCACTTGGTAGACTGTGATACAAAGTGTAAGCCACCATTATCCTCTGCAAACAGGAGTGCACATTGCTGCAGGAGGATCCACAGATTGCAGTGCCTAGAACAGTCAACAGTTGGCAAAAACTCAAAAAAAAGAACAAGCCAACAAAGGTCAAAAAATGGCAAATGCACTCACAGGATGCAGCCGGCCCCCCATGATAAAGGTAGGGGTAACAGAATACCGATGATACAGTCAACAGTTGGCAGCCCGATGCTCCGAATGACAGGACAGAAACAAGACCAGGCATGGAGCCAGGACTAGGAAATGGTTTAAGAACAGAGTCAGGGTAGCAGTAGAACTAGGAACAGATGAGGAAAACAGACGTTCAACAGGCTTAGTGGAGTTTTATTGGCATCAAATACCTTGACGTAGGGCTGGAACTAGTAGAAAATAAAAAAAAATGCAATGACAGTATCTCTGGCAGTGAGTGAGTGACCTGGCTGTGTATAAACCTTGATGAACTCATAGAAAACAGGAGAGGATCAAGTTGTATAGAAACAGCGCTCGGAACTAGAGTAAAGCCGCTATTTCCAATTTACCAAAATAGAGTTAAAATTAGTGTGAACCAACTGACATTTTTTTGACATTTGCTAAAAGTGTATAATATGAATGTTAATAAAAATATATATTTTTTTCTATAGCGCCAAGATATTCCACAGCACTTTACAATTCAGATGGGATACGTACAGACAATAATGATATTACAGAATAACATAATTGAACAGATACCAAGTAGCGTGAGGCTCCTACTCGCATGATTACAATCAAAGAGGATATAGGGGAGGCACAAAAGGTAAATAGAAAAAATTGCTTTAATTGTATGATCCGGCCATCATTATAATAAATAGATTATTCAAATAATGCTCCATGAACCGGTCACCAGCCAGTATGTACAAGTACAGGTGCAGAGTGCTAATAAGTGCATGGAGGGTGTAAACAGATGAAACGAGGGACCAGATTTGTAGGAGGATTTTGTAACTGCAAAATAGGAATACTTAGAAAAATGAGGTGAAGCGATAGGCCTGTCTAAAGAAATGTGTTTCTTAGGGCACTCTTAAAACTGCTGGTATTGGGAATTAAGTAAATTTCCAGGGTAGAGTATTCCAGAGAATTAGCGCAGCTGGTGAGATTTCTTTGACACAGGAGTGGGAGGTTCAGATTATTTAGGCTGTCAGTCTTTGGTAATTGGTGAAATGGAGGTCATGGGTAAAGTGATAGACAGAGATAAGGGAAAAGATGTAGGGTGTAGCAGAATTGTGGGTGAGAGAGATGTTTATATAGTACTCTGTAGCAGATGGGTAACCCCTGCAATGACTGGCACAGGGTAGAGGCATCAGTGTAGCGGCTGGAGAGGAATATGATCCTGGTTGCTGCATTCAGGATGGATTGGAGAGGGGAGAATTCAGTAAGAGGGAGACAGATTAGTAGAGAGTTACAATAGTACAAAAATGAATATGAGCAACCATAAGAGTGCTTGTAGAGTCAAAGTGTCATGATTCTGATTAGCGGTGCTCTGCTTTCCTGCAGAGCCTGTATTGAGCTTAAACTTTTCCTCCGGTAAACTCATTCTACTCAGTCTATGCTGTGTGGTGTGGAAGGGGCCTGTTCTTTGGAGCCTTGTTCCGGGTTATGGCTTTGCTTTATCTGGGAGCTATTGCACCCAGAACACCACCAGTGATAGTTCCTGTTACCTGACCTTGTCCCGCTACATAGACCTCATACCCCATCCCATCTCCTCCCCTGCTCTGACTTGACTCCCTGCCTCCCTGACCATCGGCTTGTTCCTTGACCCCGGCTCCGCTCTCTGCCGTGTACCTGACTTTTCCTTCTGGCTACTGACCTTGGCTTGTATCCTGACAATGGCTCCGTTCTCTTCCTGGTACTTTACGCTAATTTCTTGTTTACAGATACTCTGCTCACACATTGACCTCGGCTTCTCTCTATCCTGCGGTTACTGACATGTTCTCCGGAGTCCTGACCCCTGGCTTATTCGACTACCCCGCAGTTCTCCCCCACTAGTAATCTAGCGACTCCTATTAGTTAAGCGACCCATTACACATGAGTGTTCAGCATTACACAAAGGTAAGAAAAGGTTCAATTCTAGAGATGTTTTTGAGGTGCAGGTGACATGAGTGAGTGATCGGATAGAGTAAGTGAATCAAGGTTAATTATTTTCGTAAGCATTTCATAGCAGAGTTAACAATTCTCTTTTTTTTTTATAAGATGCTCAGTAGCCTAATAATTATATTACATTTTCGTCACAAGACTGGTAATCAATGTGGCTACTTCCAATTTGCCATAAGACAAGGACTTTATTTTATATGTAGATTTCCTGTAGATCATAGAAAATCTTAAAATTAGGAAACATGAAAAATAATTTTGAGACACAAGATCCCAGTGCAGTTTCACCACAGTTTACAGTATTTCTTTAGGAAATCAAATTATTTCCCAACACAAGAAAGAAAAAAAAACACTGTTAATTAAATGCAAGTCCCTTACGGATATGGCATAATATTGAAGTCTTCATCTTGTTATCAAAATCCCGAACGATGTTCAGCAACATAAATCGTGCATTGTGCGTCTGAGGCGGTTATTAGTTACAAGCACCACCCTGTGAATTTCCAGCAGTGAAAATAATAGACGAATTTCATTCAGGTACAATAATTAGTAGTTTACACAAAAAGCAAGTACATTTTATATGTGCTCAATCACAAAGCATATTAGACATTTAAGCTGAGTGTCAGATTCTCAGGGGTTATCGAGACAAATTATACGGGATTGTGTCATTTTAACTGAGAAGTAGCACTTGCAAGTTCCGACAGGTATTTACTTTCTCTCGTAGTTTGAAATACCCCCGTAACTCACAAGCCTCTGATTTTCAGCATGACGCCTGCAACTCCTTAAATAAGATATAACGCAATTTATAAATATACTGCCTTTGACTGACGTTATTATTATTATTATTGCTTTCGGGCAGACTGTAAGCAATGTACACCCATCATTTTCCTATGAAGTCAGTTGTGTGGTTCTATATTTAATCTCAGCCATGGCAGCTTGTTAGTGCAGAATTCAAAACATCTGAAAGTGCCATTTACATGACAATGTAAAGTAATTATGACAACAATGTTTATAAAAAGAAAAAAAAAAAAGAAAAAAAAATCAAGCTGTGGAGAAAATATCTTGCCTTCTGTATTTGGGCTGGATCCATAATTATACAACAGCCAAACATACAATAAAGACATATTTCTTAATGCGAACATCCCGATGTGCTGCCACTCAACCAATCTGAATTTAGCATTTTGTAATTTAATTTTGCCCTAAAAAAATGGCTTTGGTGAATCTGTTATAATGAAGAAACACAAAAATACCTTCATTCATTGATTAAAAGAGCTGTCCATTACTTGGACAACCCCTTCTTAAATGCTTTAGTCCCCCAAGTAAAATGAAAAAACAGACTTCCTGCAGTGGCTCCATGCCAGCAATGGCATCCCTGAGTCTTTTAGCGTTCGGTTGACATTATTATTATTTATTATTATAGCGCCATTTATTCCATGGCGTTTTACAAGTGAAAGAGGGTATACATACAACAATCATTAACAATACAAAACAGACTGGTATAGGAGGAGAGAGGACCCTGCCCGCGAGGGCTCACAGTCTACAGGGAATAGGTGATGGTACAATAGGTGAGGACAGAGCTGGTTGCGCAGTGGTCTACTGGACTGAGGGCTATTGTAGGTTGTAGGCTTGTTGGAAGAGGTGGGTCTTGAGGTTCCTCTTGAAGCTTTCCACGGTAGGGGAGAGTCTGATGTGCTGAGGTAGAGCGTTCCAGAGTATGGGGGATGCATGGGAGAAATCTTGTACGCGATTGTGGGAAGAGGAGATAAGAGAGGAGCAGAGAAGGAGATCTGAGGTTGCGTGCAGGTAGGTAACCGGTACACTAGGTCACAGATGTAGGGAGGAGACAGGTTGTGCACATTGTCTGGTTAGCACTGTGGCCCATTAGCAGCTGCTGATTGGCTGCAGTGCTCATGTGATATTGTTAGGGTAAACACTTTGAAATGTTACCTAGTTGCCTGCTCCTGTCCTAATTGATATGGATCAAATGCGTGTGTGAAAGAATTGACACCATAGTCAGATGTGAGTCTCTCCTTGATCAGAGAATGGCGCGGCTTTCACTGCCTTTATTTCAACAGAGCATCGACTTATATAAACAAGGGTATGGGGTTTGGTCAGCTCTGATATGCCTATTGGCCAGTAGGTTGGTCCGTGAGGTCATCGGTGGGCTTAGAGGAAAGGAAGCAGCAACATCTTGGATGTGTGTCACACATGATAATATATCAAAAACTGACTTATATAAGGAGAATCGATTTTATTGGACATTTTTCCCCCAATCCCTTATGTCTCGAGGTTAATTAAAGGGAACCGGTCACCGGATGTTCATAATACTTACCTAACAGTCGGTGAGGAGCAGACTGGTCGGATGGGCATCTCCATTCTCTGGGTCCCGCACCTCCTCTTTCGGCCATCTTTGTCTTCCTTCTGAAGCTAGTGTGGATGACGCGTTCTACGACAGTGAGGTCATGCGAAGGACCTCACTGTCGGCTAGTGTAGATGACGTAGAATGCGTAATCCACACTAGCTTCAGAAGGAGGACAAAGATGGCTGAAAGAGGAGGCGCGGGACCTGGAGAACGGAGACACCCATCCAACCAGTTTGCTCCGCGCCGACCGTTAGTTAAGTATTACGAACATCCAGTGACAGGTTCCCTATAAGTATTTGATTCAATGGCCCTCCTCAACAACATAATTTATTGGGAGTGTCAGGAGACCCAGAACCACCAACTTTAGAATGGCGTTAGCGCATGGAGTGACTATAGGGTTTTTCTTTCTTTCATGTTACTAGGGGAACAGCTTGCCTACGTAGCGGAAAACCTGTTTAAAAGTGTGCTGTAGAAGAGAGATTCTACTTATATGTATCTTTCTTTAAGCATCCAGCAAACAGATTTGCACTTCCCTGGTCTCAGGTACAGACAGGTCTTCCAATCAGGCAGACCAAGGCAGCCTTCACCTATTCCAAGGGTCCCCCAACTTGTGGCTTGGAAGCCACATGTGGATCGCGAGACTATGATATGTGGCTCGCAGGACTATGATGTGTGGCTCACAGCTGTCTGCCAGTTAGGTGCATAAGCGCTAGGTCTTGCAAAAAGCAGGTCTCCAGATGGTGACATTTGTGAGTAGCCCACACAGAAATGCAGATCTGATTGGAGTAGGAATCCCTGGATATTGATATAGTGCCTCAACGTGCTGATTTTTGTCAAAAAGCTTTGGCTGACATTCTAGTAACGGGGGGCTTTGGGTGTCACTACTGTGAACTGCAGGAGCTAAATGTGGCTCACAACACTCTCTCAGTGTTGAATGTGGCTCTCAAGGTCAGAAAGTTTGTGGAGCACTATGCGCTTGGCACCTTTTACACTTATTAGAGCTGGCGACATCCTAACGCATGCGTAGCCCCACACAGGAAAGCAGATCTGAATGAATGTAGAAACTCTAAGATATTTTTATACAACCTCAGTGTGGTGATTGGCTGTCATTATTCTAGCAATGGGAGCTCTGGGTGTCACTAGTGTGAGCTGTGGGAGCTAAATGTGGCTTGCAATTCTCTTTCAGAGCGGAATGTGGCTATTATGAGGACCACTGACCTAGGTGCTAATAAGCTTGGCACCTTTTACGCTTACTAGGGCTGGTGACATCCTAATGGATGTTATGATGTTGCATTTTGGCCTAGACGTTGCGTGGCCTATGAAGCCGTGCATACAAGTGAAGACTACCCCAGTCCTGTTGCCACAGAAGACTAAACTGGATGTGAGGGAAGCAAATCTTTTTTGCTCAACTCTAGTCTTTTACCCTTTCACTGATTATTGGGTACCCTCTTCCAACTTTTATAAAAACCTATTGCAATGCATTTGCTGTGTATTCATTTTGTACCTAGGCAATGGAATTATTTTAGCTGGGATTTTCATTGTAATAACTAATGCAGCTGTTGCGCACTACAAGAACATATTATACACTAGATAAGAAATCATTTGGGCATGGATCTTGGACATGGTTTATAGTTTACTCTTGTTTCAGGTACCAATGGTAAAATCAACCATTTTCTTGGATAAAACAATAGACATCAGGCCTCAGTCACTTGACCATATTACAATGGGTGTTGTATAACACTGTGCACCACTATAAACCGTATATTCACATGGGGGTTATAAGATAAAAAAAATGGAATGTTTCATTACAGAAAGGAGAATATGGGTCTGCATGGAAACATCAAGTCGAACACAAGAAACATAAGGATTCACATCATCATCCAAAGAAAGAGAAGATGTTTATTAGAGCACCATCACATCGCACCACGTATCAGCCTACATAGTGGTCTCTGTCAAGTGTGCCAAAAGCTTGGCAATAGGAAACCGTTGACTCAATGTACAACTATACCATTGTTTCTTTCCCAACTAGGGAAGACAGACTGCACAAATCACAGTAAATACCTTGAGACAGTGTAATGGCTATTGTCGGCTTTACTGCTACATACACGTTTTTAATATGGGTCATAATCACACAAATGAATGCAAAGAAGACGACGTTTTCTCCACGATGTCATTATATCATCAGAATTTCACTTTTCTTTTTTTATTTACACCGGTTTGCATTGCTGCTTAGAAAAAAAAAAGTAGCAAAAGGATGGAGGGAGGTGGTCTTGCTCTCTGCACACCTCTGCTAGTGGATTAGCCAGGAAGGATTTGATAAAGCTTAGAAACCCTCTGGGGTAGCAGTGACAGTTTGCTGGCTGGGGTTTTGTCTGCTGCCAGTTACTTTTTGCTAGTGGCACGTTTTATGTATGCTTCAGTACCATATTGTCCTTTGGGCTTCAAACAGAAGGGACCTGTCTGTAAGTGTTTTGGTTGTGGTGTTTGAGAAACTGAGTACGGTGAAACACATGCGAGCGTGCTCAATGTCTGCTTTGAAGCCCCCTCCTTACAGTATCTTCATTGTTGGGAATACAAGAAACAATAAACTTTACTACTACAGAGGTGACTACTATTTAATAATGGAATGGACAAGTACAAGAACCTCCTCAATATTCTTGCATTTGCATAAAAAGCCGTATTATCAAGTATGTTTTTATCTTTCACAAAACTTAATTTTTAGTGAATAAAAGCTATTAGCCATGAATATTAGGGTAGATGATAATCTAAGAAATGCACTGAGGTGCACAAGGTAACTTACAGGAAGGAAGACAACTTCCTTCTAATGGAATTTCTATAACCCCGTCATTTACGGTAGATATTGTTCAGAGAAATTGTGTTTCCATAAGAGATATGGACACCTGTAGAGGCAATAGATACATATTTTGTGTCTATATCAATATATACTGTGATGGGGTTACTCACTTAGCCTACTACTTGAGGTAATGACTGGAACACTTTTCCTTAAAAATGTCCAGCAGGTTTATTTAACAACACATAAACCGCTCTCAAGAAACATAACAAAAAGCCCTCTTCAGGCTTCAAGGAACATAAACACGGTTTTACAGTCCATATAATTTGCGGTCCACAGGCCTCCACACTGCCCTGGTCAGGACAAGCAAATCCTCTCTCAGAGGTTCCTTCCAGAGGTATAACAGTCTCCACACAATGACCATGTACCAAACAAACAGACACCATTATAACGCATGAGACACATCCATGGGTGGAGGTATATGGATAGCCAGACTCATCCTATTAAGTCTTATAGTACTATAGGTACCAAACCCACCATCTTACATACCTTCCCCTTCTGCCTAAAGCCGTGAGACTTGGCACCTTTCACTACTAGACAAGAGAGACTTCTATGTCAACTTTGAGCTTCATCTCCTAAGAGATAGTCTGTCACTGTCACCAAACCCTTTTTAGTAAACGATGCAATCTCAGATTCAGTCATCACATCTATTGGGTAAGTACCTTTGTCAGACCTCTTCCTCCATGACTGCTTCCAATTGGTTATTGCGGTAGTGAGATTCACTTACACTCAAATCTACTGTCTGATCTGACTCTGGGTTATCAAGTACGCTATGGGGCTACTGTCTGAGTCCTTCAGCATCGAGCTGACAGATGATTTGCCATTTCAGGATCCTCCGCATCCTTGTTTTGCAGACCTACTATGGCCTCTATTTCCAAGGCATCTTCAACTGTCTCTATGTGGGCGGATTTTATTATCAATGTCCCCAGCTAGAAACCAGCTATTCCATTCATCCTTTCTTTCAAATTCCGTTTCAGAGGGCTTGGACAGTGTAGAGTTTGTACCATAGCCTGATGTGCAATTGGGTCTTCTATGACTTCGGCTCCTTCCACTGTAGAGCCTCCTTTACCAGAAAAAAATGAGGCAAAACGTTTATCAGGTGGATCATATTTCTCTTTCTCTGGGCCACGGCCTGAAGGAGGTCACCAACTCGTACAACTTGAAAAAGTTATTCCTCAATCTTCAATCTTTCCAGACCTAAGTGCTCTTAGGTATGCAATATGATATTCTAGAAGAACCGGAACATTTCCAATACCTTCCCTTACTCCTGTAACAACAAACGAAACCATACCATCTGCTCAGGGTATTTTGCCTTCATTACTACTTTAAATACTCACTCTCACAATGCCAGTTTTATCTATAAACTCCCAGATGATATTTTAATTCTTCTCCATTTGATTAGGAGATCCTACCTAAGTATCGTAAATTGTTTTTTGGATGTTTTCTTTCTTCCCAATAATTTTCCCTCACAATGTTCTGGGCACCTGGATGAAATCTTCTACAAATGATAATTAACCTTGAGCTCTCTTCACTGGTTCCGCACTCTCTCCATATATTTGAAAAGTTCCAGTATCATCTTTGAATTTGATAGCTGTGATACCCTGGATTTATTCGGCTTGATGAACATTATTTCAAAAAGTGTACATATTGCGAGCCCTATGAAATCTTTTCTAACTACCATGTCTTCCTGACACGCTGCCTCGTATGCGCTAAGTATCTGGCAGCTGCTTCATTTGTAGACAGTATACTTAAACGATTAGCCTCTGAGGAAAACTACACTTTACATGCTCCTATGACTTCCTTAAATTTTTCATGCACCGTCTCACTGGCACAGGCCTTTCTTAAGCCTTCGGGGACATCTTTGGACGAGTAGTAGAAAACTCAGTTAGAAGCCACGCACCTCCACTATCTGGTCTTCCTTGCTGAGTCCACAATGGGCAACAGGATGGACTCCTTTTCCGTTACTGCCACCGTGCAGTTCCTTGGGTCTTCTGAACCCATCTTTTATCATCTCATCAAATTTATTTACCAACATATAAACTATTCTCCAGGAACATAACACAAGCCCTCTTCTAGCTTCAAGGAAGATAAACATGGTTTTACAGTCGGCTTCACTTGCAGTATGCCCGCACAGGTTCAGATACAACTGCTCCTTAGAAATATCTCAGTTGGAGCTCTCAGCAGCCTCCATAAACTGCTCCGGTCAGAAAAAGCGAATCCTCTCATTCAGAGTTTCTTTCCAGAGGTATAACAACCTCCACACACTGACTATATGTCAAACAAACAGATACCATTATAACATACGAGACACATTTATGGATGGAGGTATGTGGATAGGCAGACCCGCCACAATCTAAAACGACCCATATGCAAGTTTTCTCACTATCCAACATGAAATTAGAATAAACCTTTCCCGTTTTAGGTCAATTAAGATTATAAAAATTATTTATATTTGACAAATGCCAGAATAATGAGAGAGAGAATGCTTTAAGGCATTTTTATTACTTTCTGCAATGTCAAAAGTTTACAGACATTTCATTAGTATTATGCACCATTGCCTTTAAACTGTATAACCTAGGCCAAAGGTTTTGGATATCCTTCCACAAGGCTCTCCCAATAGTTGGTAGGAATTTGGGCCCATTCCTCCTGACAGAACTGGATGTTCCTACTTTCTCATTTCTAAACTTGAGTTGCATCTTATAGTTAGGTTCGTCTTATAGTCCAATAAATACGGTGAACAAAATATTGAATCCCTGCCGCAGCTAGTGCTGGACAAATGTAGCACCACATGTTGGTAAATCAAATAAATAGCTCACCATAACATTTATGGATGCACCAGCTCCAGTTCTACTTGCCTCCTATACCCAATAAATGCTAGTCACCCCAACAGGGGCAGTCTTTTTGGACAAACACTCTACCTGGATTTTCCCATCATAGATACTTATGACATATCAACAAGTAGGATTGTATGAAACAAAGACTTAAAATGAGAAGGTCACACACATTGCTGGCCATCCCTCTATTCATTTTCGACTTAGATGTGGCAACTGGAATCAGAGTACACTATTCTCCCCCAAGATGGTGGGATCACCACCCATATAGGGCAGACATATTACAATTGTCAATGGTGAGATGAGTAGAGATGAGCGGTTCCATGGAGGTTCGGTTCGCTGGCAGCCAAGGAGTCGAGCCTCCACTGGCTGGAACTTGACCCGAATTCCGGAGCAAGTAACTGATTGGCAGTTTGACTCTCCGCCCACAAACAGCCAGCCAAAAGCAGATTACTTCCGAGGGAGGGTGGGTAGGCTTTTTCAAACAATTTTTGGGGTTGTACAGTACATGTAATCGTGCTGATGTTACCCCCAGTGCAAGCCGTTCAAAACTACAAGCGGCTCGTACAGGGCTAAGCACCAATAATAATAATAATAATAATCTTTATTTCTATAGCGCCAACATATTCCGTAGCGCTTTACAATTCAGGAGGATCATATACAAACAAGTAACAGTTATAGAAATACAATATTTAGAGGGGAAAAAAAATACAACCCTGCTCGTGAGAGCTTACAATCTACACCAAGCGTACCTGAGCACAGCGTTGCTCGCGAGAGTGAAGTTTGCACGTAAAGCATCGGAACCCTGAACCCAAACCTTGATTTTTTAAGTTGGTGTTAGGTTAGAAAATCGAACCTCAGGTTCTTTCATCTCTAAAGGCCACTTTACACACAGAGATAAATGTTTGGCAGATCTGTGGTTGCAGTGAAAGTGTGGACAATCAGTGCCAGGTTTGTGGCCGTGTACAAATGGAACAATATGTCCATGATTTCACTGCAACCACAGATCTGCCAAAGATTTATCTCTGTGTGTAAAGTGGCCTTAAGGATGACTACTTTACCAATACCAATTTTAATACAATCCCATTTAGATTTCAAAATACTGTATCAAGCTCATGAGTTAAGCCTGCTTTACACCTTACAATTAAGCATACGATATTGTATGCGATGTGACACGCCTCCATCGTATGTGCGACACGTTCAATTTGTTGACCGCGTCGCACAAACGATTATTTGCCGTCACACGTACTTACCCTTCCATATGACCTCGATGTGGGCGGCGAACATCCACTTCCTGGAGTGGGAGGGACATTCGGTGTCACAGCGACGTCACACGGCAGCCGGCCAATAGAAGCGGAAGGGCGGAGATGAGCGGGGCGTTAACATCCCGCCCACCTCTTTCCTTCCGCATAGCCAGCGGGAGCCGCGGGACTCAGGTTAAGATCTGTTCATCATTCCCGGGGTGTCACGTTTTTGCGCTCGTTGATCGTCGCTCCTTGGTGTCACACGCTGCGATATCGCTAACGGCACCGGATGTGCGTCACTAACGATGTGACCCTGACGATATATCGTTAGCGATGACGCAGCGTGAAAAGCACCCTATAGTCAGGAAGAGTAAACAGTATACAGGCTTGATTATAAAAGCACATACATAGCAAACAAGAATAAAGTGGTTGATTGAGATTTTTAATTGGTATAAAATACACTTATCTGTAGTTTTAAATGATTTTCTTTAGTTGCAGAGAAAACAATATTAGTTCTGAATTGAGCAGTTTGAATAGATCAAGAGATTCACAGAGCTCCACGGCTGTAAACACTCAGTCGCTTCGGTATTTTTGCACTAATTAAAATGCAAGCTTATATTTTGACTGCTGGCCTTAAAATGTAACTACGTATGGCCGTATATTTTCTGCAGTAACCTCACAGTGTCTGAGCCTTGTCCACAGCTCTGGCACTCTTCAATGGCTGCTCAGGCTAATTAAGACTTTTTTTTTTTAACCTGTAGTTAGGGTAACGTGTAAGTTCCCTGTTACCCTGAAACACACAATCTGCTACTTTATTTATTAGTAGTACATGGAAGACAGAAGAGAAAACTGTCGTATGACCAACGAAACCTCGGCAGTTAGGGCTACCGAAATGTGACTTTATAGAAACAAAGAAGCATAAAAAAACAGCAAAACACAGCATTGTTTTCAGAAACTGCAAAGCTGAGATTTTTCTAAATGATATTACTATTTGGCGTGTGTACATTCGGTACTGCCCACTAGGTGGCAAAGAGATGTTCTGAAACCTAATAATTAGAGAATAGAAAATAAAAAAAAAGATAAAGAAAGAAAGACACTAGAAAAATTCAGCAAAAGATGATTCTATTGTAAAATGTACTCATCAACTCTCATCATTTGTTTCTGGATAGTCGAATGAGAAAGACAAACTGTGCTGAGCAAAGACATACGAATGGTAAAAATTGGTGCAAAAGTATGTGATTCATACATTAAATCTAAAAAACTAAAGTGTAGATACATTTAATAATGCACCTATTATACTAGATGACATCTAAATACCATCATTAAGATATTAAATATTATAAAAAAACAAACACGGACTTTTGATACAGTCACGCGTTAAGCGAAAACATGTCTGCGAAAATCCACTATACAGTAAGTGAGATAAACAGATCTCATCCAGACATTGCAGACAATTCCTGTGTGGATATTGACAAGTGATGCAGATTTTACTATTTGAAAACATTTTTTGTGTAAAATTCATTGTGCATTTATGGTTATGCAACTAAGGCTATGTGCCCACGTTGCATTCTATTACGCAGCGTGTAAGTCACTGCATGTGCGTCTCAGAATGCAGCCGAAAAGCGGCGTTCTGAGACGCATTGTAGCTGCAGAATTCCTGCGTTCTGGATGCTTGTTCTGCCATGGGAAAAGCATCCAGAACGCACATTTTTGACAGTGCGGTCCCACTCGGCTCTGCTGCATCCCCATAGACTTGTAGCAGAGCAGAGTGGGACCGCACTGTCAAAAAGAGCATGGCTGGCTGCGAGACTGAGCCGCCCGATCAGAATGAACTCGGATGAACTTCACCCAACTTCATTGTGATCGTGCGGCTCTGTGCGTGTGCCACGGCTTGATTTGCGATCACAGG
Source organism: Anomaloglossus baeobatrachus (assembly GCF_048569485.1). Taxonomy (NCBI): domain Eukaryota; kingdom Metazoa; phylum Chordata; class Amphibia; order Anura; family Aromobatidae; genus Anomaloglossus; species Anomaloglossus baeobatrachus. Next base: position 203,895,199 of record NC_134362.1, on the reverse strand, counting down.
TGAAGGACTCACCGAAGACCGCAAATTGCGTGGCTCAGTTCAGTCACTCAGGAGAACGCCGGTGCCGTCACTCAGGTTACCCGCGGTCAGCTCGAGTCCTCCACCCGAGACCTGTGGCCGCGCGTAACTTGAGTGACGTCTCCGCTGACAATGCGACTCACTTCAGTTGCTGCGTGGGGATGACAGGAGCGGTGGTGTTCTACGGCTGCTCCTGTCAGCTTCATGTAGCAGAGCTGGATGCGTCATGGGACCTCGTGAGGATTATGCCGGACCTGGAGGGGTGTTTGGGGATTTTAATAAAGTGGTGAAAGAGGGTGTTTTTTTGTCTTTTATTTCAAATAAAGGATTTTTTTGGGTGTACAGTATGTGTTTATTTATTTTCACTTACAGGTTAATCATTGGGGGTGTCTCGTAGACGCCTGCAATGATTAACGTAGAACTTAGTGGCAGCTATGGGCTGCCATTAACTCCTTATTACCCAGATTGCCACCGCCCCAGGGCAATTCTGGATGAGCCGGGTAGAGTCCCGGGACTGTCGCATCTAATAAATGCGGCAATTCCGGGCGGCTGCTGGCTGATATTTTTAGGCTGGGGGGCTCCCCATAACGTCGAGCTCCCCATCCTGAGAATACCAGCCTTCAGCCATGTGGCTTTATCTTGGCTGGTATCAAAATTGGGGGGGACCACAAGCCGTATTTTTTTAATTATTTATTTATTTTACTGCACTACATAGACCCACCGGCGGCTGTGATTGGTTTCAGTGAGACAGCTGTCACTCAGCATGGGGGCGTGTCTGAATGCAACCAATCATAGGCGCCAGTAGGTGGGGGAAGCAGTGAATAAGAGATGGAATAATGAGCGGCCAGCATTTTAAAAAGCTGGAGAAGCCGCCGCAGTGTGATAGCCGTGCAGCGCAGCGCTGGTGTTCGGTCAGTGATCGGTGAGTATGAGAAAAGGGGTGGGAGTGAGAGGGGGCGCAGGACGCATGCAGTTACGCTGCAGTGCAATACGCAGCGTAACTGCATGCAAATACGCAACGTGGGAACATAGCCTAAGAGGGTAAACTCTAAGGCAAATCTGCAACAAAATAATTATGTAACAAATGAAAGGTTTGCTGCAGAAAAAGTGTGAAAAATCAGTAGGAAACTTGCAAAGTTTAAATATAAGCAGTGACCTGTAAGTTTGTAATGAAAGATAAATATTATTTGCTCCACTAATAATAACAAAAATTGGCTCTGCAATCAATAATCTGAATTTTGCCGACAGGCTCCAAGAAAATGACGTTTCCTCGTCCAGTTTTTGTGTTGCTCCCATTTGCTGCAGGAGCGGTATGAGAGATTCATAAGTAGAGATGAGCAAACCTTAGGCTCGAGCTCAGAAAATGATGTGAAAATCCATGGGATATCGCGCCGTGCTTCTGTTTGTCTGATGCCCTGCTTTGTCCGCGCTACGGGATGTGTTTATTCGTCCCAAATTTGACTTAGAGTCAGCGTTCTAAGCTGTATTGTTTACTGAGAATTTAAAAAAATAAAATAAAAACAAACACCGACACCCACTTCCAGAAATGTTTTGCTTTGAGCCCATAGCAAAACATTTCTGGAGGTGGGTGTTGTTTTTGTTTTTAATTTTTCGTAAACAATACAACTCAGAACGCTGACTGTAAGTCAAATTTGGGATAAATAAACACATCCCGTAGTGCGGACAAAGCGGGGCATCAGACAGACAGATGCACAGCGCAATACTCACCACAAGGATTTTCAAGTCATTCTCCGAGCCCGAACCCCGAGCCTAAGGTTCGCTCATCTCTACACATGACACACAAAGATGGCACGAGGAAGGAACTGGATTCACAGTAATACTGTTAAGTAGTGAGATATTCTATCCTCCATGTTACTACTTTTCAACATGTGGTACGGAGATAGAGAGGAGGAATAACCAATATCTTTGTGTGCGATGTATGGGAGACATGATACAAACAAACCCACTAGTATTAAGGGTTTGTTCAATAATGAAAGATTATCACCTGATTAGTGAGGGTCTAACCACACGGAAACGCTCTGATCAGCATAACAGGGCAGTTTTACCCCTGGTAAAATGGGGCAGCAGTTTGCAAGCCTAAATGCCACTCTATTTATTCTTTATGGGGCTCCCTGAAGAGGTCGAACATAACGCTCGACAGCACAATAGAGAAGGAATGGAACGACAAATAATGCACACTGTCACTTTTAGAGGTATCAAAGTGAAGACTGGAGAAAACGGGTTTAATGCCGCGCTAGAAAACCACGCGCATGGATATAAATAAATTCTTTTATTTAGATCATTCAACGCGTTTCGGAGACTCATCTGCCTCCTTCCTCAGGGAAAAGAATCTTACAGACAATGAGGAGTTATCCTTATCTTGTCTGTAAGATTCTTTTCCCTGAGGAAGGAGGCAGATGAGTCTCCGAAACGCGTTGGAATGATCTAAATAAAAGAACAATTTATTTATATCCATGCTCGTGGTTTTCTAGCGCGGCATTAAACCCGTTTTCTCCAGTCTTCACTTTGATACCTTTGCTCTGACATGGGGCCGCTGCTGAACCACCTAAGCACTCATCCACGTCTTTAAAGGGGTTGTGACTGGCACAACCCAGCCAGGTGAGTGCATTGCTCTTTTTCCCTTTTGCCCTGTAAATCGGGTAAGACCCTATTGCGCCTTTTCTCTCCTACTGCAACTTATTTTTAGAGGGATTTTAGTGCTATGTTCTGAAAAATTAGTTAAGGTTCCAGTGGTCAGACCCGACCATTCTATAAGTTATCAGCTATCTTCTGGATAGGTGATAACTATTGATGGGCAATAGTAACTATTTGTGTTTGAATTATGCTTACCGAATACCAAGTACTATTCCAGCATCAAGAAAAATTCTCAGGTTCCCCATTGACTTGCATTAGGTTTCCTATTCTTGAAGATTACCGGAATAGTACTTTGGGATCCAGTACGAATTATCCAAACACGAATAGTTACTATTCACCTATCTCTAGTGATAACTTATCTTCACTGGACAACCCTTAAAAAGAGAACTAAAAATTAGACATAGAGCTTACAAAGGAAACAACTGTTGAAAAATGCTTTATACAAGTAAAAAATAGCACAATTCGTCATGTACACAGAGACGGGACAGAGGTATCAGAAAAGTTATCCAAAAATACTCCTCTGCAATCTCGAGAAGGACAACGGTTTGCAATTGATCCGGGAGCCTTTACCTTTACATTAAGGTTCGAGTTGCCACAAAATCTGAAAACAAAATACCACATCAGTAGGAAGAAACGTTGCATACTACAATTACTCCCGTAAAGGATATAAAAAAATTACAGAACTACAGGAAATAGACATGATGAAGAAGAAAAAAAGACCCAGTGAGGTCTTATCATAGAAGATGCTACAAACAGTCCAAGACCAATTACCAAGGGCCAGAGGGTTTATCGGTAAAAAACAGAAGTGGAAACAGACAGAAGAGGCCCCTGTGCAAGAACAATAATGGGCCTCTTGCAGCCGAATAGCTCATTGTAATGCACAATTCTACCTGCTTTGGAGGTGGTAGTGGCCCCCTTACCGCTTGGGCCCCTCAACGGGTGCACAGGTCGCACCTATGGTATGTTTGCACCTGGATAATATTAACATAATAGGAACAGTAGTAAGTCAATGTCAATTACTAGGGTCCAATTTTTCAAGATGTCTGTAATACCGAGAGCAAAATTTTGCTTTAAAGGGAACCTGTCGTGTGCAATATGCACCCAGAACTACGAGCAGCTCTGGGTGCATATAGCTAATCCCTGCCTAGCAGTCCCAGCATCTAGTAGCAGACATAAAGAGATCTTTAGAAAAAGGTTTTCTAAAGATATTTTATATGCTAATGAGGTTAGGATCTAGTCGCAAGGGCATTATAGCCCCCAACTAGTCCGTCCTCTTATCAGGTTATTACATCAGAGGGGCATGCCAACATGCTATTCAATGCAGCATCACCAGCGGTGTCGTGCAACCCCGTGTTCACTGTAACCGCTGATCTGAATGCCGGGTACTTCCGGTCATGCGCAGCAGACCTCTATGAAGCCGGGACGCGTACCATCGACTGGAAGTGCCCCGAATTCAGATCAGCGGTCACCGTTAGTGATGCTGCATTGAATAGCAAGTTAGCATGCCCCTATGGGCGTACAAACATGATAAGAGGGTGGACTAATCGGGGGCTATAACGTGCTTCCGACTAGATCCTAACCTCATTAGCATATAAAAGATCTTTATAAATCCTTTTTCTAAAGATCTCTTTATCTATGCTAGTGTATACAGGGATGGTAAAGGCCGCTTTACACGCTGCGACATCGCTCAAGCGAACTCGTTGGGGTCACGGAATTTGTGACGCACATCCGGTCGCCTTTGAGCAATTTTGCATCGTTGCAAAAACGTGAAAAATCGTTCATTGGTGACATAGGGGTCCATTCTCTAATATCGTTGCTGCAGCAGTAACGAAGGTGTTCCTCGTTCCTGCGGCAGCACACATCGCTCAGTGTGACACCGCAGGAACGAGGAACCTCTCCTTACCTGCCTCCCGCCCGCAATGCGGAAGGAAGGAGGTGGGCGGGATGTTACGTCCCGCTCATCTCCACCCATCCACTTCTATTAGGCGGCGGATCAGTGACGCAGCTGTGACGTCGCTGTGATGCTGAACGAACCGCCCCCTTAGAAAGGAGGCAGTTTGCAAGTCACAGCGACGTCGCAGGGCAGGTAAGTAGTGTGACGGGTCTGGGCGATGTTGTGCGCCACGGGCAGCGATTTGCCCATGTCGCACAACCGATGGGGGTGGGTACCCACGCTAGCGATATCGGTCACGATATCGAAGCGTGTAAAGCGGCCTTTAGGCCCGAATTAGCAATATGCACCCAGAACTGCTCGTGGTTCCGGGTGCATATTGCACCTGACAGGTTCCCTTTAATATGCTCTTCACTACAGACCTTGATCTGGTTCGCGTTGGATGATAAATAAGGTCCATCTACAGAGACACCAGCGGGCGAGCAGGTTTCTGTAGATTTTTCGAAATAACTGGTAATGAAATATCCAAACATCACACACTGAGGATTTCGTACTGAGTTAAATGTTGTCTTCTGTACCACGAGCATTTTCGTGTGGATACCGCAGATCTCAAGCCAGGGGGAATCTCCGATTAAACGCTGAACTGTATCTATATACCCGATGTACGATCGAGACAAAAAGTAAGTAGCGTTTAGTCTGCAAATGTCAGAGATGAACTCTATAAGGTAAATGAATCTTGTCAGTCTGATGTGCAACTGTCACCTGTGTCTGACATAATATAATATGAAATGATATTGAACAACATGCATTTGCCACTAAATTGTTAGCGGATTTTCGGTCTGACAGCAGTGCGATTATCGCACTAATCCCAAGGTCTTTTAACCTTGTTTGACATAAATTGAGGTTGGCTTTTGCTACGAAAAAAAAAAATCCTCCTCTTTCCACTTTTTTTTTACCTTTTAACAATTTATGCTTGAGTATCAGACACTTATTTTGAGTGACAAACAGTAAAGGGGACTATTAAATTTGAAGGAAAAATGGGCCACGTTACACAGAATGGGAAACGTCTTTTTCTGCCCAGATGTCACAAATTTTCTCAGGTGCATATGAAGTTTAGATCATGATATATGAATGTAATAAAGCAAAACACGAGCGAAGTCAGAATACCAGATGTCGGAAGGGTTTTATATATACGGATCTAAAACCACACATATATTTGATAATATTTTGACAATCAGGAGACGCTGAGAGGATGTTGATGGATGTTTTTAAAGACGGGGTCCTGAAGCCTCAGACTTTCACTCTTGTGTAGGTAAATTCTAAAGTCAGTGTATTAGGATGAAGATTCAGTTTCCAAGTTCCAGACTAAAGGGTGCTTTACACGCTGTGACATCGCTAGCAATTGCTAGCGATGTTGTGCGCGATAGCACCCGCCCCCGACCAAAAGACAAATTTAAATAGCAATTCACATGCGCCGCCTGAATTGAGAGAGGCTACTGTCACAGAGTGTCCGGAATAGGCATTTTATTCTTGTGAAGACGGCCACAATGATGATGATAAGGATGGCTATTTAAGCTGGCAGATTTCCATGAGCACAGGCTCCCCTGATGATTTCTATGTGGGGATGAAACGCGTAGGGAGTGACCGGAGGCCTGCTGCTAACATTTTTTGAGAGATAAACATGAAGAAGGTTTATCAGTGAATATCCTATCCATGAGAATTTTGAAGACCGCAAGTCCTTGGTGAGACCGTTCCAACTATTATAACCATATTATTTAAAGAAATGGTATATGTTTAATGGCGGTCGTTTAGACCAGTTATCTACACATTAGATAATATTAAAGGTACAGAGTGGAGGGCGGTTCCCTGTACATGTGACCTCTAACATAGTACTGAGGTGACATAATAGTGACCCAGTCTAGATAGTGTTTCGTGTGCTGTACCTAAATCAGGGTCCATTTGAGCTTGGTGACCACTGCTTTGGGTATTCTCATTTTATACTCACGTTTTTATGAGGTTTACTCGTTTTAAATGAGCACCATTAAAAGTTATATTTTATGTTTAGTGTGCGGTTGCACAATGTCCACACATCTTGCTATTTAAATTAAGTCCCGTAAGTTCCCAGCCACTCTGTTACCTTTTTGGGATTCCGCATTTTTTTTATCTTCCTCGGTCCCTGAATCATAACACACACGGCTTTAAAAAATGGATTTGTCTTAAAAACCACATCAAAATTCTGAACACCCCCCCCCCCAAAAAAAAACTCAGGTATGTTGATACACAGTAAATACATGGCAAAAAAACTCAGACGTGTGTTTTCCTTAGAACTTGCAGGAGAATCTGGGAATTTTGCCCCAGATTTGCAGTTTGCCACTGGTCGGTCTGCGGATGAGCCCAATCTGAGAGCCACTATCTGCCACTGTGGTCACTTATTGAAGTGTTTTGGAAACTATGGCAGAAAATGGGCAGCATAATAGATCACTTAATATCTTCCACTTGCTGCAAAAATGGAAATTGACCCAAGTTGGGGAAAACATTCTGTAATGTGTCAATTAATTTGTATAATATCCATTTAAAAGGAAAGGGCTAAAAATGCAGTTCCAGAAAAATATAAGCTATAAAAAAAATCCCAAAAATGAAAAATAAAGCTAACAAGAATTTGATCTATTAGGCACGCTGATCTCCTATGGTTTTCAGGTGCACAATCCAGACTCAACTCTGCTTTAAGCAAGTGATGAGAGCAGTTTGTCAGTGACCAGTGAATCAGGAGCCCTCTATGAGCTCTGACAGGAGAGAAAAATGCAGGAAGCATCCCTCATCCAGAGGAGATTAATGGGAGGGCTTATAGGTTACATAGGAGGCAGTTGTGGGTCTATGTATATTCAATGCTGAACAAAGCAGATTTGTTTTTCATCATTGACATGCATGTGTACTTGAACTGTATGGTTCAAAGCTGGAGTGGGAGTTAATAGCTTGCATATAAAATGTCAGGTCCCCGGTAAAAGCAATCTTGCAATTCTTTCTGATGTTTTCCTACATAGAACTCCATTTTTGTATTCACACAGAAGTGACATTACACCAAGGCAAACATTAGAAAATAAAAAGTAACAATTCTATAGCCAGAGAACATGCATTACTTGCCATTAATAAATATGTGAGGTGCGTAACATTGCTGTATACTAATTAGATGGAAATGTACTTGCTATAATAAAGCATATAGGCTCTGATTCATTATTGAGTTTGGACCCGTCGTGTTCAGTTGTTGGTATTTTTAGCCTGCTTTTGTTTTGCACAATTTTTTTCTTTTCAAGTCCATTTTGTATGTGTTTGCTATTGTGGGTGTGTTTTTTTGTTTTTCAGATGTTTGCGGCCAATTTAACCATTGCGACTAAACGTTTTGTGCAAATGTTCTCCAGTCCCTTCTGCTGGGATTTTCTTTTGCACAATATAAGTACAGTATGTTAGAGTTGCATGGGATGTATTAAAAAAACTTGCAATTTTTTTTTTTTGCTATAGAAAAACCCAAAACCGGATAGAAAGCCAAAAATAAAGAGGATTTTTATTTGACGCAAAATAGATATCACAAATGCCTAATTTTAATTACAGTATTTTCCGGATTGTAAGATGCACTTTTTTCCCCTCAAAACTGGGAATAAAATGGGGGTACGTTTTACAATGCAGATATGGCTTACCAGGGCGGCGGTCATAGGAGGAAGGGTCGGTGATACGGAGGACGGTCGCCTGATCTGACTGCAGGCTCCATTGAATCGCCAGCGGTTGACGCAATGAATTTCAAGAAAATGGTTGCGGAGGCCTTTCTGTGCACGCACTGCCTCCGTGGCCATTTGTTTTACGTCAATCGCATCAACCGCCAGCGATTCAATGGAGCCCACGATCAGATCAGGCGCCGCTGTCGCAACGACACCCGACACCCTGTCCTGTGACCCTCCTGAGTCCCTCCCCTTCAGTGACACCCCTGCAGCACGTCGGCAGATTAATGGTGCCCGCCGCTGCAACACCCCCGAGGCCGCAGTATCACCGACCCTCCGTCCACTGACACTCCTGAGACGCAACACCTCCTCCTCTGAGCCCGCAGCATCGCCTACTTTGCCTCCTGTGACCTTCCTCACCACTCCACCACCGCCGCTCCCCCCAGGTAAGCATTAGGATTAAGACACACTAGGATTATAAGACAAACCCTCATTTTAACATTAAAGATAATTTTTTCCTATTTTCCTTCTCCTCAAAATTTGGGGTGCGTCTTATAATCCGAAAAATACAGAAATTTGGCACAAAAAGTGTCACTGAATGGGGCTCTCCCCCAAAAGAAAATATGACTTAACCCCCCTTCCCCCCACAAATGATGAATTGGGCCCATATTCTGCTCAAATATACTCCTTTTTCTTGTTGTTGAAGTTAAAATCCTTTGTTACACTTTTTAAAAGAATCCCCCAGCCTTACATCCCCATGTGAACAAAGAAACATTTTTTTGGGAGAAAACTAGATAAGACACTGATGGCTTAGAATAGACCTAAATGAACAAGTCTGATCTTCAGAAATGCATCAGGATTGGACATGCACTGAGTTTTTGTTTAGACTGGAAAGACGGATTAAAAAATAAAATGTAAAAAAACCCACCGAGTTGTATTGGTCTGTGTGATTTCAGTGCTTTTATAAAAGCACCATAGTCTTATAGTTTGCAGTCAGGACTTATTGCTTCCATAATGACCATAAAGAAGGCTAATAATGCACTTTGCCCGATCATTGGTAGAATAGTGCAGCTGCACAGTTCTCTCTCTTTCTGATCAGTATCGTACACTAGCAACAAAGACAGGTGATAGCAGGTATTAGGCCTCTTATGGTGCTTTCAGGTTGCTGTGTGCCTTGGTGGAGTCGGAATTGAACGTCTTGGCAGAAAAATTTGGACTTGTGTTTTCAGTATTGAACTCTGTATGTCAGATGTCTACTGTAGGTCTGTTTCTGTGTTAATGCACAGTGTGTATAGAAGAGTTGTCTGTGTGTATCAGCTATGTGTGCATCATGCAGCAGTACAGTGGGCTAACAATATAACAATATACATGATGTAAAGCTGTGTGGGCTTTGTATAATGTGCATACTGCAGAGTTTTCAAACCTCCCTGGTGGTCAGTTTCATTCATTTTGGTGGTCTAGCGTAGAAGAGCAAAGTAAAAGGGTATGTTTTTTTAAATGTTTGTTTCCACAACTTGCGCTGCCATACCCCTCTCTCCTCTCAGTGTTAAGGATAACACCAGGAAAAGGGAGGAGGTTGAGCATAGCACATCAGGGTGTAAAAAATGAGAAAAACATCCACATTTTCAGGAAGGGAGATCACAGACGCTGTGATTAGTTAGCATTAGTGAGCACCAGTCCTATAGTGAAGGGTAAATACCAGATTTACAAAGGTTTAAATTACCTGCTTAAATATATTATTCACTATGTCCTGTATGTTTACCCTCAAAAGGAAGAAGCAAATAGCAAATATCCCCATAAAAGAATCACAATTACCAGACCCCAAACAATTAGAGTTGACAAGTGAATGGGCTCTCACATACAAATCGGCGTCACTGTCAGGTCCCCCTGTGGTCTCTAGTGGTCAGCTCCCTCTGGTAACTGGAAGCAGTATCCCTCACGCAGAATGATAATGGTACCCAATCTGTTTGTGAGAGCTGCAGTGCAATGCAACGAGAATGGTGAGGAACCTGACAGCAGCGCAGATCTCTGTGGGAGAGCCCATCAATCATCGGCTCTTGCCAACTGTAATTGTTAAGTGTCTGGTGAATGTGTTTTTTAGGGGTTGCTTTCTTTTGGGGATGTCTGCTTTCTTTGATGAAGAGTCCAGCTGTATATAGGGTTTGGGATAGTGGCTCAGTGGTCAGCACTGCAATCTTGCAGCGCTGGGGTCCTGGGTTCAAATCCCACCAAGGACAACATCTGCATGGAGTTCGCATGTTCTCCCTGTGTTTGCGTAGGTTTCCTCCCACACTTCAAAGACATAGTAAGATGTAAGTAGAAATCGGGTATATACCGTGCTGATACTCAATGGTATATTAATATAATCTCTTTATTGTTCGTACAGGTCTACGCATTTCAGAGACATCCGTCTCCTTCCTCAGGACAGCACAAGAACAATCATACATAATGTATGTAAAGCGCTGCAAAATATGTTGATGCTATACAAAAATAAAGATTATTATTATTTAACTTTTTTAGCTGCTTGGACACCTCCTTATTGAACCGCAATTAGGGCTTATTTTTGGAGTAGGACTTTAATTTTTAACCATACTCAAAAAAAGCCCACATAATCTTTCTAGGGATTATTTTTGGTATAGGGCTTATTTTGGGGGAAACAGGGTAGTAGCCTGAACTTAGTGCTACTTTAAAAACTGGAAGTAACCTCTAAAACATGTAAAAAATAAGTAATTCCTGGTCAAAGGTGTCCATAGCATTTAAATGTATTATAGCCACAAGTCCAATAACTTGCTAATTTCACATAGAAATAAATAAAATTTCCTAATGTTAATCCAGCAAGACGTTTTGACATCTAATGTATCTACCACCAAATCCGCAGCTAATGATCATGTGCTCAACAGAAAGTAAAAGTCTAAGGGGTACTTTGCACGCTGCGACATCGCTAGCATCGGCTAGCGATGCCGAGCGCGATAGTACCCGCCCCCGTCGCACATGCGATATGTGGTGATTGCTGCCGTAGCGAACATTATCGCTACGGCAGCTTCACACGCACATACCTGCTCGGCGACGTCGCCGTGACTGCCGAACAATCCCTCCTTCAAGGGGGAGGTGCGTTCGGCGTCACAGCGACGTCACCATGATGTCACTAATTGGCCGGTCAATAGATGCTGAGGGGCGGAGATGAGCGGGACATAACATCCGTCCCACCTTCTTCCTTCCACATTGCTGTCGGGACGCAGGTAAGGAGATATTTGTCGCTCCTGCGGGTTTACACACAGCGTTGTGTGACGCCGCAGGAGCGCCAAACAACATCGTACCTGCGGTCGACCCGACATTATGAAAATGAACGACGCTACACAGATCAACGATTTTCAACGCTTTTGCGATCGTTTATCCTCGCACCTAGGATTTAAACGTTGCGATGTCGCTACCGGATGTGCGTCACTAACGACGTGACCCCGATGATATTTCGGCAGCGATGTCGCAACGTGTAAAGCCCCCCTAATATCAAGGCTACTATCAGGCCTAGTGGTCAATGTAAAAAAAAATATATATTGTTTTAATTGTTATGTAAAAAAAAAAAAAAGTTAAAAATAAATTTATCTTAAAAACCAAATTGAATCAGTATGTCATTTTCTAGTGACACATTACCTTTAAAGGAGTCTCATATCTGCATTAACCTTTATATTTTATTTACTCCTTTCTAAGACTACATAAATTAATAAACCTGCCTGTACTAATTAAAATAACTTAATTTCCTCATACGTAAAATAAGAATAAATGTGCAGGGATGATATTTTGTGTAATAATGTAGATCACCGGCTTGTTGGATAAGATGATATATTGTGTCTCTATGTAAATCTTTTTTTTTTACCCTCATTTCAGTATCAAACTCACTTAGGACTTGTCATACATTCTCAAGGATCCAATATTAAGAGTATACTCTGCTCTCATTTAAACATTTTCTTTCCAATATCTCATACGGTAAAGAAGAAGAAAAAAAAAGAACAAAACAAAACAGAAACCTACAAAACATTTTGCAATGAAAGCACCTTTTCTCCCATCTGGCATAGATGGCTTTTCCGGACTGTATTGTGGTTCATTGTCTAAAAATAGGATGAAGACAAATTGTTATCATTTGCGAAAGCCCATGACAATAATGATGAATGAACAATTTTTGTTGCCCTCTGTAATCATTGCTTAAGGCTTTCTCTGAGACCAACAATGTTAAACTGGTAAAGTTGCCTCATCTGCATTAGCAGAAGCTTTACAAATGACTTTGTAAACAATTTTAGCCAGAGCGTTAATCTCGTCGGCAGAACGAGAGCTTTCATGATGTGTGATTGATTTGCAATTTAAAATGACAATGAGAGCCACAAAACAGAGATGAAGGAAACTTTCGGTGAATAATGCTTTAGTTGACAAGAAGCGATAAGGAACATCTTTCATTCGCTAGTAGGCCGTTTTTGATAAATACTGTTCATAACATAAAAAAAAAATTAAATCATTACTGTCAAGACGGAATTTTAATATGTGTTGACTTGACTGTTTCATTAATTTTTTTTTTTTAAGTTATTTCGAAAAAATGATGATTGCTACCTACTGAACTAACATGAGGCGTTAATGTGTAACTAATGTAAGGGAAAACCCATGTTGTACCTGACCGGCTAACATTGATTAATTTCTTATTATTGTGACCTGTTCCTTAGTTTTAAGAAGATAAAAAAAGTAACGGCAATGGGATCTTCCCTCATGCCTGCTTTAAAGAGGCTGTCCACTACTTTCTATCTTTTGCACATCAATTTACATCAATAAATCAAGTGTCTTTTCAAATACCTTAGTTTTTCAATTTTGGCACTGAGTGGCTTGCTTTGTACCGCTTATGTGACCCCTGGCTGCAATGGCCGCTGATATCCGGTGATGTCACGGCAACATCCGGGCTTTGGAAGGTGACGTTGTGTCACCACCTCATATGACCACTCACCCTGATTGACTGATCTGTGGGAAGGAGAAACTACTTGCCACTCAAATAGTTGAAGAAACTGGTATTTTATTGAGTAAACCTTGACCAGATACAGCACAGATGTTTTGGTCTAACATAGACCTTCATCAGTGTGCTGTGTAGATGGTCTGCTCATCTTGTGAGTGAACGTAACGCTGGTGTAGATCATGGTGTCCACCGCTGTGTGGCAAAATCTGGTCAAGCTTACTCAATAATATACCAGTTTCTTCAACTATTTGAGTGCCAAGTATTTGCTCTTAGCTACATAGGGGACTGGATTCTTCTTGAGCATCTACAACATAGAAGTGCCGTGTTTATCCACAACATGGTCTGTGGGGAGGACTTCACCGCATGGCACAATCTAGTATCGAGCCTGTGCTGAATAGACTTTCAGAAAGAGTCCGGCTGACAGAGGAGTCCCTGCGCTCCCAGCATGGAAATACCCGGCTTCAGTGCGGTGCGTGGGTAAAAAGATTCAAAAGCGCTTATCTCTCTGGAACATCTGAGCATCACAGCTCGGCTACAACTGAGAATCTCTTTTCTGCTAAATCTGAGCATCTCGCTCAGATGTAGCAGACATAAGCTCCTTTGAATCTTCTAAACCGCGCACTGCACTGAAGCCAGGTATTCCCCTGCTGGGAGTGCAGAGACTCCTCTGTCATCCGGACTCTTTCTGAGCTGAAAAACTCCGGGGATCTCTCTCTCTGCTACATCTGAGCATCTCAGCTCTGCTACATCTAAGCGTCTAAGCTCTACTACATCTGTGTGAGATGGTCAGATGTAGGAGAGTACTGACACTCAGATGTAGCAGTGCTGAGACACTGATGTGATCTCACTCTCCTCATCAGAAGTTGGTGCTTGTACTGTCACAATAAGGCAACCTTAACACGTCCATTGAAAAAACCCACATGTTGAACAATCCGTTTTTCCATCCATGTGTCATCTATGTATACGTGTATCATCCGTGTGCTATCCGAGTGTGTAATACGTTTGTACATGTGTGATCCATGTGTCATCCGTGTCTCACTCGTGTGATATATGTGTGTCATTCGTGTGTCAACTGGAAAAATACACATGCTACTTAAATGTTTTTTATGTGTTAAAGACATGTAAAGATACAGAAGATAGATGAATATAGATAGACAGTTAATAGATACAGTCAGGGCCAGAAATATTTGGACAGTGACACAAGTTTTGTTATTTTAGCTGTTTACAAAAACATGTTCAGAAATACAATTCTATATATAATATGGGCTGAAAGTGCACACTCCCAGCTGCAATATGAGAGTTTTCACATCCAAATCGGAGAAAGGGTTTAGGAATCATAGCTCTGTAATGCATAGCCTCCTCTTTACGAGGGAGGCGTCTCCCTCGTTAACCTGTAATCAATGAAGTAGTTAAAAGGTCTGGGGTTGATTACAGGTGTGTGGTTTTGCATTTGGAAGCTGTTGCTGTGACCAGACAACATGCGGTCTAAGGAACTCTCAATTGAGGTGAAGCAGAACATCCTGAGGCTGAAAAAAAAGAAAAAATCCATCAGAGAGATAGCAGACATGCTTGGAGTAGCAAAATCAACAGTCGGGTACATTCTGAGAAAAAAGGAATTGACTGGTGAGCTTGGGAACTCAAAAAGGCCTGGGCGTCCACGGATGACAACAGTGGTGGATGATCGCCGCATACTTTCTTTGGTGAAGAAGAACCCGTTCACAACATCAACTGAAGTCCAGAACACTCTCAGTGAAGTAGGTGTATCTGTCTCTAAGTCAACAGTAAAGAGAAGACTCCATGAAAGTAAATACAAAGGGTTCACATCTAGATGCAAACCATTCATCAATTCCAAAAATAGACAGGCCAGAGTTAAATTTGCTATGGACAGATGAGACAAAGATCAACCTGTACCAGAATGATGGGAAGAAAAAAGTTTGGAGAAGAAAGGGAACGGCACATGATCCAAGGCACACCACATCCTCTGTAAAACATGGTGGAGGCAACGTGATGGCATGGGCATGCATGGCTTTCAATGGCACTGGGTCACTTGTGTTTATTGATGACATAACAGCAGACAAGAGTAGCCGGATGAATTCTGAAGTGTACCGTGATATACTTTCAGCCCAGATTCAGCCAAATGCCGCAAAGTTGATCGGACGGCGCTTCATAGTACAGATGGACAATGACCCCAAGCATACAGCCAAAGCTACCCAGGAGTTCATGAGTGCAAAAAAGTGGAACATTCTGCAATGGCCAAGTCAATCACCAGATCTTAACCCAATTGAGCATGCATTTCACTTGCTCAAATCCAGACTTAAGACGGAAAGACCCACAAACAAGCAAGACCTGAAGGCTGTGGCTGTAAAGGCCTGGCAAAGCATTAAGAAGGAGGAAACCCAGCGTTTGGTGATGTCCATGGGTTCCAGACTTAAGGCAGTGATTGCCTCCAAAGGATTCGCAACAAAATATTGAAAATAAAAATATTTTGTTTGGGTTTGGTTTATTTGTCCAATTACTTTTGACCTCCTAAAATGTGGAGTGTTTGTAAAGAAATGTGTACAATTCCTACAATTTCTATCAGATATTTTTGTTCAAACCTTCAAATTAAACGTTACAATCTGCACTTGAGTTCTGTTGTAGAGGTTTCATTTCAAATCCAATGTGGTGGCATGCAGAGCCCAACTCGCGAAAATTGTATCACTGTCCAAATATTTCTGGACCTAACTGTACATAGATGCATACCTTGTACAGCTATTTAGCCAAATAAATGAAAAAAAAAATCAAGTGGGCTCTCGTCTATTACTGATAACCAGCACAGGTAAAGCAGAGATCCGGAGGCTGCAACCCTCAGCTGTCAGCTTTACCTTTGCTGGTTATCAAAAGTAGAGGGGACCCCACGGCACTTTTTTTTATATTGAAATAATTACAAAAAAAGTCTATATGGTAAGAAAACCTAGTTTTGACAACCAGTTAAGGGAAAGCTGACAGCTGGGGGCTGGTATTATAAGGGTGAGAAGGCCCACGGTTATTGAGTCCTTCCCAGCCTAAAAATAGCAGTCGCCCCAGAAATGATACATCCATGACATGTGCCAGTTCTGGTGCTTTACCTGGCTCTTCCCGATTGCCATGGTGCTCAGCAATCGGGGTAATACTTTTGCTGTCAGATGTGTATTGTCAGGGGGCATCATGCTCAAGTATTAGTAATGGACAGGCTTCTATCAGACACCTCCATTACTAACCTGGTAATTGTAAAGAGAAATCTAAAACACAAAAAAAAATTATATTTAAAAAAAATAAAAACACCCTCCAACTCTAGCCCTCGATCCCCAAAGTTATTAAAAAAAAAAACCATGAAGATCCAACGTAGTCTAACAAATCCAAGTCCACAAAAGTGAACCTGAAAAAGAATTAAAGAAATAGCGACAGGAAACAGTCCCTTGTTCACCAAGTTATTCCCAAAAGAATTCCCACGCAGCTTTGACGTAGTCCACATGGAGATCCCATGACGTTCCCCGACTAAGTCACTTAGCGTGCGGAGCCTCGTTCACAGAAAAAAAACTCATAGCATAGACTATAACAGCCAATGCCGGGTCTCGCGCTGCGCTCCGTCAGAGCCGGTAGCACTGACGAGCGGTGATGTCATAAGGTTACTTCAGTTCATATCTACAAGGAAACCCTTCTCATAGGTTTCTGCTGTGAATTCAGCTCAGGGATGAAAGAGAAAACTTACTAGAAGCTGCAGCAGTGTCTACATGTGTCTCTGCTGCGGCTCCCTCTCTAGATTTCTTTGCGAAACAGCTGTAGATTGATCTCTCAGTGAAATGATAATCCAGATCCTCTCTGCCTCCGGTGTATGGGATTTATTAGTGGACTTAGAGAGCACAATCAAGTGGATGGTAGGGGAGAGAAAAGCAGTCTAATAAGGGAGGTAAAAAAAAGTTATGTAGTCTCCTACTATTGATTGACACAGCAGCATTGAAGATGCAGCAGCACAAGGATAATTGAGAAAAAGTTCTTTAATAATACAATGCAGAGCACTAGGAAATTATAGATGAATTTGTTATCAGGTATCTTGTTTCAGCAGAGTTGAAAATGCAAACAGCACTAATGCGGGCGTCACACGGGACAATAAATCGTGCGATCGCACTCGCCCCCGTCGTTTGTGCGTCACGGGCAATTAGTTGCCTGTGGCGCATAAAGTCGTTAACCCCCCGTCACACGTACTTACCTCCCGGGCGACGTCGCTGTGGGCGGCGAACATCCTCTTCCTGAAGGGGGAGGGACGTTCGGCGTCACAGCGACGTCACACGGCAGCCGGCCAATAGAAGTGGAGGGGTGGAGATGAGCGGGACGTAAACATTCCACCCACCTCCTTCTCCCGCATTGCCGGCGGGACGCAGGTAAGCTGTGTTCTTCGCTCCCGGGGTGTCACACGGAGCGATGTGTGCTGCCACGGGAGCGACGAACAACCAGAGCACAGAAGGAGGAACGAGATTATGAAAATGAACGACGTGTCAACGATGAACGAGAAGGTTAGTATTTCTTCTCGTTCTTTGGTGTCACACGGTACGATAGCTCTGACGATACCGGATGTGCGTCACTAGCGACGTGACCCTGACGACATATCGCACGATATATCGTACCGTGTGACGCCCGCATTAGAGTAGCAAAGATGAGTTTGTTATCAGGCACCTTGTTGAAGCAGAGTAGATGGTGTGAACAACACCAGAAGGAGCAGGACTGAGCTTGCAAATATTATCTGGTTACAGGGTAGCAGTCTGGTGCAGCCAAACTGCTAATCATACACCTGGCTTCAGCTGCCCTAAGTTGAAAAATGTCTTAACACCAAGCACAAGATAGCAGAGTGCAATATTACCTCAATACTGAGGCAGTGCACAAACTTCTAAGCCGACTTTAAAAGGCCTTCAATGACAACATCGGAAGTACTGGCCATACTAACCCAGTGTAGAATAGCACAAAGGGATCTAGCTGTTGCAGAAAGGAGGAAAGCCAGGGGTTAGAGATGGGATAGGTGAGTAACAACACTACAGGCTTCATTCAGGAATCCATTTTTCACATACTTGTTCTATCCATTATTTACATGCTAGGCATATGCACCTATAATAACCAGAAAGGACTACATTGGAATACATTTTATTTATTGGATGCATTTTTTGTATGGAAGAGGCTAGTAACAGCCATTTGGATTGGTAGTGGCTTTTTTAGTTTAGTTTTTCCTGCTTTTTATTTACTGTATGTATTTATTTCACATATAGTGTAACACACAAGGACATAAAAGATCTGTGGGGGGCATTTCAACATTTAAATACTTTTTTTAAAATCTAATTTTGTGGCTGCATAGCAGTCTTGAATGGGTTTTGTTATTACCCAGCAACTCCTGCTCCCTCACATGATTGCTGGTTATGGAGGAGGAAACGCCGTTAGAACTTCCTATTACTGTATACACAGCGCTAATTTAGCATAAGCGCTGTCTATATAATATGTATACAGTGTGTTTTCTGCGATTAGGAAGGAAGAGACTGTAGCAAACCATCTCTGACTTCTCAGCGAGGAGTCCGGCTGTGTCTCACAGCCAGCTCCAGCTCCCACAAGATTGTGTGTGCAGCTGCTTTATTTATGCATTAACTTTTAGAACGTCACTGAAGTGTAGGATGTGTGGACCGCCTCAATGTTTATTGTTTATGATTTGGAAGTAGTTTAAGGGCTGTGTCCTAAATTTTAATGTCGCCTTGAATAACTGACACACATTTTTATTTATTTGTGTCAATGTAACTCACTTTTAAATCTGCCCCATTTTTCACATATTACCCATCAAATGATACCCCTCCATGGTCTTTTTAGTCTCCAGTTGCTATTACAACTATCACGCTGTAGTTCCAGTGCTCCTGGTCATGCACAATGTAGTCTCTCTCAGCTAACATGCTGCCAGCATATATTTTGCTCTGCTTCGATCTGTGATATAGTGTCTTCTACATTTACGATACACTCAATGCTTCTATACAATATAAAACTCCATTCTCCTTTAAAATAGATCTTGTAATAACTAGGCAGCGCTAAGCTGAGTTTGTTGCCTGCTGCTTTAAGGTCGATAATGTGAAACTGCCAAAAGTTGCTCTGTTTATGCATATGGCAAAAGATAATCTTCTTCCATATGCATAGCATAAATAGAGCAGCATTTGCAGTTTCATAGCACTAATCTCTCCACAGCGGGCAACAAACAAATACAGTTCAGCTCTGTACTGCCTAGTTGTTGCAGTCCTGTTCTGGAAGAGTGCAGAAGAGATAAGTTCTGCTAGAAACAAGCTAATGATTTAAAAACATCTTAACTGATGTAGATGGTACAAGATCAAATCAAGCAGGTAATGTGCAGGAGCAGAGAGTGCATAAAAGCATAAAGTGAATTGTACATTTAGATTACCTTGAGGGTAACTTGGAGAAGTGGGGCTAGTCATGAGCACACAGGAAAGGGAGGAAGGGGTCTTCAGCACTGAGGACAAGCAACGGGTTGCTGAGAAATAAAAAAAAAAATAAGGACCTAACCCCAGCCCCCCCTCCCAAAAGGAAAAGATAGAAACTTTATGTGGGTTTAGTCTATAAATGAATTAGTAGGCTTTACTGAGCGCTGAGAAAAATCATGCGATATTAGGAATACCACCAATGGGTGGGTGAAGCGTGATAATTTTTTTCATTTTCATACAAGAAAACGGATGGTATATGGATCATAACAATGGACACACACCTACCAACACTAAATGATCCAATCATTATCTAATCTTAAAGCTCACTAATCACCAAGATTTTCCTATATAACCTAAAGCCAGTGCTATACTGGGACTATCATGCATCATCCTGATTCTATAAATACCTTTAGTTGTCAGCAAGGATGTATAGGTTTTGAAACACAAGCAAGTAAAGTTTGGAAAATGAGCAGCATTTTGAATGACAGCAGCTGCCGATCAGCTGGGGTGGGTATTCATAGTGATTTCCGCCCCCTGCATGTTGTCCTCCCTGTTATTTATGCTAATTTTATTATGGAATAGTTTTACTAACTGACTAGAAGGACCTGTGCTGATGTCATACCCATGTGACCAGAATGGGCGGGGCCTCAGCCAACAGAAACAGCTTCCTTGTATCAGCTATGTTGGCTGAGGCCCCTCCCCTTCTGATCACATGGGCATGACATCAGCACAGGTCCTTCCAGTCAGTTAGTAAAACAATTCTATAATAGAATTAGCATAAATAACATGGGGAGGATGACATGCAAGAAGGCGTGAATCACTGTGAATACCCACCCCAGCTATCAGCTGATTGGCAGCTGCTGTCATTCAAAAAGCTGCTCATTTTACAAACTTTACTTGCTTATGTTTTAAAAGCTATACAATCTAGCTGTCAACTAAAGGTATGTATAGAATCAGTCTGATAGTTGCGGTATAGCACTGGCTTTAGATTATATAGGAAAATCCTGGTGATTGGTGCGCTTTAAGTCTTTACCTTATGTGCGATAAGGTTGAATCCTTTTATCAAGAACCTTTTGCAATAACACGTGAATGCCATATATTTGCAATACTATAAGCTGAAAACGTCTAATAAATATTACTATAGAACTGTAATAACGGAATTTATATAAGGTATTGAGTAATATTATCATTATATAAGCCACAAGCGCACCAAAATATGATTAATAACATATGCTTAGAACAATTTAAGCCAATGGAGTCGAGTTGTAAAACCAGAAATACCAGAGTGGCGATGACGGGGGAACACTATTCTCCTTAAGGAGACTTTGCAAGCCAGTCTGGCTGTCAGAAAAGTAAGGGGACTTATAGCTGCCACGCCCCTCTGGGGAATATTCAAATTGTCTCTCCGGGAATGGAGACAAACTCTAGCGCAGCGCCACCTATTGGAAGTAGCGATCCTAAAAGTCAAATGTGGATTTTTAACAATCCTTTCCATATGACCTAGGATATATAAGCCAGATCAGAATCCCAATTTGCAGACACGGTGTTTCGAGGTGCTTGCCCCTCGTCAATGCAAAGTATGGGGTGTCTGATCTGGCTCATGAGAAGCTTTGTGGGGACCACAGAGCGGCGATGAAAATTTTCCTCAGTGGCAACAAATTACTATATTACATGACTACATGACACTTAATAAAATCAATAGATAACCAGATGTTATAGTTTCCCCCAGTCCTCCAGAGCTTTGCAGTGGTTCTTTGCTCTGGACAATAGATTGGGTCCTGAGTTGGGCACCCCCTATATGACGTCCACATGCCCTGACAGGGACCCCTTCACCTACTAATGTATGATAATTACTAAAAGTCCACCAGTCTTATCACTGATCCTGTTCCACAAAAGCCAATGATATAGAAAGTGAGTATAGTTGATTAATGACAAACAGATTATGATGGGACGTGGTGCTTAAGAAATGCATGCAAGTAACTGGCTATAATCCCAAAATGCAAATTTTTGGTTAATGACTGGAAAATCACGATAGCCTTAATGTATCTGCTTGTACTTTATTTAAACGCTTTATAAACAATAAATAATTAGCATTTTGCATTAGGAACTGTTAATATGCCACACACTTAATTATTTCTATAGACATTACTATCACAGAGTCAAAAGTTGAGACTTAATTGACTAATAGAAGCACAATTACTATGCCTTCCCGTCCTGTAGCTTGAAGACCTGGCAGATTGTGTGTTGGGAGTTCATGTACCGTAATGGCCTGCTACAGTGCTATAATGTACTGAGAAATCTTATTTGCAGAGGGTACATCAAGTCTATTTTATTTTAATCCGAGGAAAGGATTTTGCGCGTATGGTACCTACTTGACAGAATACAGAGCCAGAGAATCAGTCTTGTATTCACTCTAGCATCATCCTGACAAATGAGTGTTATCATCTGTGTGGGTCTGTACTTCCATTTAGCCCGTTTGTAGCTTGGAAAGCTTTATAGAGAAAAAAAAAATTAATAATGCATACTAAATTACGTCTGCTGGAGACATTTATGTATATATTGCAGACTTAAGGACTGATTAGATTTGCATTCCTTTAAGAATTTTTTTTTTTTTTTTTTAATGCACATCATTTTTAGCGCCGGACCGGCATCCATAAAAGCAGGCGATGTTTTAAATAAATATCAGGACGTATTAAAGTGTTCCATGATGAAAAGGTGATTTTCATATGCATTTAAAGCCACAGTTTGCGCATAGGAATATATCATTTATTGGAATGCCGTTACCTTGTAAACTGCGATTAGGCTTTATACGCCATACATGTAGTTAAACGTTTAGTGCCCCGGATAAGAGGCAATTTACTTTATACAGTGCAGGCTATGGGATATACAATATGAATACAGCAACTTATAGTTCCTGGCGAAGGGATCGGAAGATGCATTTTGCCCTTAAAGAACTTTCTGTTAACAACAAAAGGCAGCAGAGATATAGTGGCATTGATTGTTAAATCCTAGTGCTTGTTACTCACTGCCCGCACAAAAGAACATCATGTCTTTGTAGCGGGGAAGAGAGTTGGTATTTATCAGAGTTCAGAGCTAGTTCAGCCACACACTTGACAAATTATTTGTGGAATTGTTGCATTCACAGTCACTTAAATAAGAATCTGTCAGGAGAAGGCTGCGCTTGCATGCAGCAGGTCTCGCGCATTTTTCCTGCTCTCTCAAAGAATGATGGATTAGAGGTAATGCAAATTCACTGCCATTTTATATGCTGGTGCCTTTCGCCTCGACAGGAAACATAGCTCAGTATCATCTCCTAAAACGCTTCCACTGTAAAGGCCCAGTTGTTTTCACCCCCCCCCCACCATTCCTCCTTCTAAGTGCTACATGGAAAAATCGAGCAAGAATTCAAGAATTTCCTTTTTTTTTCGACCTTCTTTTTTTTTTTATAATGCCATACCAAACTGTTCAATTAGCCCTAAGCTCGGTAACAAGCCCATGAAAGTATTTATAATTAAACATTAAAATAAATAGATTATCTTAATTAACGGAGAGATTTTGGGGGGGTAGAGGGAGGCAATTTGTTACAGCATGCATGATATGGTTGATACACTAAAGTGGAATGATAATTATTGTTCGTTAATAGGCGCGCAAGTGAATGGTCGTTATCAACTGGTAATGGTTTTGATGGCTTATTAGTGGCTTTTTTTTGTTTCCTTTAGAAACCTTCAACATAAGTCAAGCATTAGCGTATTCCAAAGCGATGAATGTATACATAGAGATAAAACAAAGTGAGTGGTTATTTACACTAAAGGCCTGAACTTCAGTTTGATTGCTATACAAACCCCATTTATTTCTTGTTTTTTTTTTTACTATAAGAAAAAAAAGAGAAAAAATAAACAGGAATTCACTGGGCTGTAGCTTTGAAGTCTATAAACCAACTAGTGTTGAGCGGACCCGGATCTTCAAAATCCGGATCTGCGCGGTTTGAGAGTCTCTCTCTCTCTCACCCGACACGGATCCGCTGGACCTGGATTATTACCGATCCGCTCAACTCTAACGCCGACGTCAACAGTAGCAATAATTTCAGAATAAATTATATAAAGTCAAATGGTCACTCTTGGTTTCAACAATCTTTCCATAAATTACTAGTACAGGGGAATGTAAAGAACTTTGTAATATATCTTATCAGAGAAAAATCATTGTATATCCGCTTACAAGCCATTTTGTCTACAGAAATCCTCCCTATTAGTGATGAGCGAACCTGAACTGTAGAGTTCGGGGTCCGTAAAAGACATCTAATGTCCTTGCACAAACTTTCCAGGGAAGTCCATGTTGCTTTTAAGATTCAGCCACCCAGAAATTAAAAAAAAAGATAAATAAAAAGCTAGCAAAATGGGGATTAAAGCCGGACAATTATACTTACAGAGTTTCCGTGCAGCTGTCACACTGCTTCCGAGTCCACTCATTAAACCTCATGAATATTCACTGCTTCCCCAGCCCACCCTCTGTGATAGCGTCCGTGATTGGTTGCAGTCAGAAGTGATTAATTGCCTTTACAGTAGCTGCCTGGGTCCTGGAAGTGGAGAGTAAAAATAAAAAAATGGAAAAAATGGAGTAGGATCACCAGTATTTTGATGCCCTGCACAGATAAAGCAGACAGCTGGAGGCTACACTACTCAGCTGTGTGCGTTATTTTCACTGTGTATTAAAATACAAGGGATCCCATGTGGCTTTGTTTTAAAATTAAATAATTTTGAAAAAAAACTTGTGCAGTCCCGAGTTTTGATACCCTACCAAAATTAAGCAGACAGCTGGGGCTGGTATTTTCATGCTGGAAAGGTCCATGGTTATTTGGCCCTTCCTAGCCTAAAAAGAGCAGTCCATAGCTGTCCTAGAATTGTCGTGTAACGACTGAATTCCGGTCGTTATCACTATTAAGATACGATGGCACTATGGAAAAGACAGGGAAACAAAGATGGTGAATAACAGTTTTCTTTATAAGTCTCAAAAATTTTTTTTTTTACAAAAAAACAGTTCTCTTACAACTTATCAGCCACAACAGCACGGAATAAACAATAACAGTTTATGCAACTTGGAGGACTTCAAGTGTCGGTCTGTAGGGATGAACTGGACTATATTTCTCTCCACTATACCGCTCCCTCCCTTATCTATTAATGTGGCTTACCCGGGTGCACTACTACAGATAATGGCACGTGATCCCTCCAAGGATATAATCTTACAACCACCTCCCCTTATGTTTACAATTCAATCAGGGTACCCAGCCACCTTCCCATATACAGTCAGAAACAAAAGTTTCTCTCCTGTTTTCTGCCATCCTCTATATATCTATCTTATGATCTGAAGGTATTTGCATATAAATTGATGGCATCTCTATTTCATAAACTTTATTGTGCCATTGCATACAGGAGTATGTAGTCTGTAAATAGTTTTAGCAGATCAGCCAAAGGTAACTCACAGGAATTCTGCCTTTCCTCAGCCAACAGGTAAATACAGCATCAGTATCTGCTAAAGGAGAGCATTTCTGTCACGGATGTTATGGAGAAAACTGGGGAGAAAGGCCCCTACAAGCCCTCAGGCTAGAGGAACCCTAGCTATCCCTGATTTCAGAGTTACCTCCGGAACAGGAGTGTGATTAAACCAACAGAGACAGAAAAACATGGGTAACTAAAACTCTATCTCACAGCACACTCACACAGAGGAATAAGACAATAAGAGGTAAGGAGGAAAATAAGAGCAGGGAGGAAACAAGACGATGGGAGAACTTCCACAACACCTCAAAGCACCATGCAATATAATCGCCAGCAGAACTAGGACACAACAGCACACAGACCAACACATCAAACTATAGTCGGCGTGGGAAGAAAGATTCCACTATCTTAGAAAGGCGGGGAGCAAATGTGATAGGTTTCCAACAACATATGATCTCAGAGATAACCAGCAGGCTAGCAGAGGTTAATTCTTGCTTGCCTGACCATGAATGAGCACACAGCTGGTTGACGTCCAAGCCTGCCTGTGTAACTAAGGCGGGCTTTGCACGTTGCGACATCGCAAGCCGATGCTGCGATGTCGCACGCGATAGTCCCCGCCCCCGTTGCAGGTACAATATCTTGTGAAAGCTGGCGTTGCGAAAATTATCGCTACGCCAGCTTCACACGCACTCACCTGCCCTGCGACCATCGCTCTGGCCGGCGACCCGCCTCCTTCCTAAGGGGGCGGGTCGTGCGGCATCACAGCGACGTCACACGGCAGGCGGCCAATAGCGGCGGAGGGGCGGAGATGAGCAGGATGTAAACATCCCGCCCACCTCCTTCCTTCCGTATAGCCGCCGGCGGCAGGTAAGGAGATGTTCCTCGCTCCTGCGGCTTCACACACAGCGATGTGTGTTGCCGCAGGAAGGAGGAACAACATCGTACCTGTCACGGCACCGGCATTATGGAAATGTGAGAGAATGCACCGATGATACTATAACGACGTTTTTGCGCTCGTTCATCGTATCATCTAGCATGTACACAGTACGATGTCGAAAGTGACGCCGGATGTGCGTCACTTTCGATTTGAACCCTCCGACATCGCACCACGCACGATGTCGCAACGTGCAAAGCCGCCCTAAGGATCACCAGAGAAACCAAAGTGTGGCGTTTCAGTCTCTGTAATGTGAACAGCGTCTGATGCCACCAGACAATCGGCGAGTTTTGAGCAAAACTCCTTGTGACAATTTCATGCATAAAATTCAACAGATGTTAAGATTGATAGATATAATAAATATATCTGTTCTAGACAGATACATCATTTAGGTCACAGAACCACCACAGCCATGGCCGAAAGCTGGTGATCACAGAACAAGGCAATCATAGAAATGAACAGACTTGGTTTCCAACGACGAGAAGAAGACTGGTCATTGTAACTCTTGAGAGTGCACAGAACTGAATGACAATTGAGGGTGAAAATTAGTTTAATTTGTTGCAAAGTGTTGCCAGTGAGACAGCTCATATGCATGTGACAACTTACACAATTTGCCTGAAATTTATGCAACGTGAAGATGGTAAATCTGCGGCTATTTTTACAAATTCCCTTTTCTTTCACTGCAAACTGGAGCCGGAGGCACTAGTCGAATAGCACCTTATTGTTTCATGACCAACTTGAAGATCACAATCAACCGAGTAGATTGAGGTTTATATCTGCTGTTTGGCGCAGTGTTTCTTAAGGCTGCTTTACACCAGACAATCTATCGTGCGATAGATCGTCGGGGTCACGGTTTTTGTGACGCACATCCAGCATCGCTGGCGATGCCGGCCTGTGTGACACCTCCTAGCGACGCAGTATCGCTCACAAATCGTGAGTCGGGTACTGCTCGCTAGGTTCCATAATATCGTTTAATTTAGTTGACCATCGTTTCCGTGGTAGCACACGCCGCTCCGTGTGACACCACGGGAACGATGAGCAGCTCACCTGCCTGCCGCGGCCGCCGCCGGCTCTATGTGGAAGGAAGGAGGTGGGCAGGATGTTTACGTCCCGCTCATCTCCGCCCCTCTGCTTCTATTGGCCGGCGGCCGTGTGACGTTGCTGTGACGCCGAACGTCCCTCCCACTCCAGGAAGTGGACGTTCGCCGCCCACAGCGAGGTCGCACGAGAGGTATGTGTGACGGGGGTTACTAACTTTGTACGACACGGGCAGCGATTTGCCCTTGACGCAAAAAGGACGGGGGCGGGTACGATCGATTGTGAAATCGCACAATTGGTCGTACCATGTAAAGCAGCCTTTACTTCTGCACTAATTTACAGACTTCATTTGTCTGGTTTTATGGCTACTGTAGTTAAAGCCAGCTTTACACCTTACAATTAGGTGTGCGATCTCGTTTGCGATGTGACACGCCCAGGTCGCATATGCGATTTAATGAGGTTGCACGTAGGTCATTCATTTGCTGTCACACGTGCGTTAGTAGTCTATATTAAATTGATCAATTTTGTGTGCGATCCTTTAGATCAGGGGTCCCCAAACTACGGCCCGCGGGCCGCATCCGGCCCCCGGAGGCCATTTATCCGGCCCACCTCACTATTTCCTTGTGTTATTTCAATTGCAAGCGCACAGGCGCTTACAATTGAAATAACCCGCCGAGCGCTACACGGGAAGTCTCGTTCCTGTGTAGACGCTCGGCACTCGTTGTCCAGACCTGGAATGATTACGTCATGACGCACGACGTGCTCATCTAGGCCTTACAGCCGAAGACAGAGGAGCCGGGACCACAGCGCGGGAGCGGCTGCAGTGGAAGGTAAAACATAATTTCACTTTTTTTTTTACTGGGCATGGAGGAGAATCAGAGTGCTGGATCTATATGGGGGATTGATGGGACCTATATGGGGGAGAGCTGGACATATATGGGGGAGAGAGCTGGACATATATGGGGGAGAGAGCTGGACTTATATGGGGACAGAGTGCTGGACATATATGGGGAGAGAGCTGGACTTATATGGGGACAGAGTGCTGGACTTATATGGGGACAGAGTGCTGGACTTATATGGGGACAGAGTGCTGGACTTATATGGGGACAGAGTGCTGGACTTATATGGGGGAGAGAGCTGGACTTATATGGGGGAGAGAGCTGGACTTATATGGGGACAGAGTGCTGGACTTATATGGGGGAGAGAGCTGGACTTATATGGGGGAGAGAGCTGGACTTATATGGGGACAGAGTGCTGGACCTATATGGGGACAGAGTGCTGGACCTATATGGGGAGAGAGCTGGACTTATATGGGGACAGAGTGCTGGACCTATATTGGGAGAGAGCTGGACTTATATGGGGACAGAGTGCTGGACCTATATGGGGACAGAGTGCTGGACCTATATGGGGAGAGAGCTGGACTTATATGGGGACAGAGTGCTGGACCTATATGGGGACAGAGTGCTGGACCTATATGGGGAGAGAGCTGGACTTATATGGGGACAGAGTGCTGGACCTATATGGGGACAGAGTGCTGGACCTATATGGGGAGAGAGCTGGACCTATATGGGGAGAGAGCTGAACCTATATGGGGAGAGAGCTGGACCTATATGGGGGAGAGAGCTGGACCTATATGGGGGAGAGAGCTGGACCTATATGGGGACAGAGTGCTGGACTTATATGGGGACAGAGTGCTGGACTTATATGGGGACAGAGTGCTGGACTTATATGGGGACAGAGTGCTGGACCTATATGGGGACAGAGTGCTGGACCTATATGGGGAGAGAGCTGGACCTATATGGGGAGAGAGCTGAACCTATATGGGGAGAGAGCTGGACCTATATGGGGGAGAGAGCTGGACCTATATGGGGGAGAGAGCTGGACCTATATGGGGGAGAGAGCTGGACTTATATGGGGACAGAGTGCTGGACCTATATGGGGACAGAGTGCTGGACCTATATGGGGAGAGAGCTGAACCTATATGGGGAGAGAGCTGAACCTATATGGGGAGAGAGCTGGACCTATATGGGGGAGAGAGCTGGACCTATATGGGGGAGAGAGCTGGACTTATATGGGGACAGAGTGGTGGACTTATATGGGGACAGAGTGGTGGACTTATATGGGGACAGAGTGCTGGACCTATATGGGGACAGAGTGCTGGACCTATATGGGGAGAGAGCTGGACCTATATGGGGAGAGAGCTGAACCTATATGGGGAGAGAGCTGGACCTATATGGGGGAGAGAGCTGGACCTATATGGGGGAGAGAGCTGGACCTATATGGGGGAGAGAGCTGGACTTATATGGGGACAGAGTGCTGGACCTATATGGGGACAGAGTGCTGGACCTATATGGGGAGAGAGCTGGACCTATATGGGGGAGAGAGCTGGACCTATATGGGGGAGAGAGCTGGACCTATATGGGGGAGAGAGCTGGACCTATATGGGGGAGAGAGCTGGACTTATATGGGGACAGAGTGCTGGACTTATATGGGGACAGAGTGCTGGACCTATATGGGGACAGAGTGCTGGACCTATATTGGGAGAGAGCTGGACTTATATGGGGACAGAGTGCTGGACCTATATGGGGACAGAGTGCTGGACCTATATTGGGAGAGAGCTGGACTTATATGGGGACAGAGTGCTGGACCTATATGGGGACAGAGTGCTGGACCTATATGGGGAGAGAGCTGGACTTATATGGGGACAGAGTGCTGGACCTATATGGGGACAGAGTGCTGGACCTATATTGGGAGAGAGCTGGACCTATATGGGGACAGAGTGCTGGACCTATATGGGGACAGAGTGCTGGACCTATATGGGGAGAGAGCTGGACCTATATGGGGAGAGAGCTGAACCTATATGGGGAGAGAGCTGGACCTATATGGGGGAGAGAGCTGGACCTATATGGGGGAGAGAGCTGGACCTATATGGGGGAGAGAGCTGGACCTATATGGGGGAGAGAGCTGGACCTATATGGGGGAGAGAGCTGGACCTATATGGGGGAGAGAGCTGGACCTATATGGGGGAGAGAGCTGGACTTTATGGGGGAGAGAGCTGGACTTTATGGGGGAGAGAGCTGGACCTATATGGGGGAGAGAGCTGGACCTATATGGGGGAGAGAGCTGGACCTATATGGGGACAGAGTGCTGGACTTATATCGGGGAGAGAGCTGGACCTATATGGGGGAGAGAGCTGGACCTATATGGGGGAGAGAGCTGGACCTATATGGGGGAGAGAGCTGGACCTATATGGGGACAGAGTGCTGGACTTATATGGGGGAGAGAGCTGGACCTATATGGGGGAGAGAGCTGGACCTATATGGGGACAGAGTGCTGGACTTATATGGGGGAGAGAGCTGGACCTATATGGGGGACAGAGTGCTGGACCTATATGGGGAGAGAGAAGCACATTTCAGAGGTGCACTGTGCTGTATTTGGGGGTTACAGTGTATGTAAGTGTTATATTTACTATTTCTTTATTTTGAATGTTGTATTTGTTCCCTTTTTGTTTTACTTTAAAATTAGATACGTGTAGTGTGCATAGGGATTTTCATAGTTTTTCTTATAGTCCGGCCCTCCAACGGTCTGAGGGACAGTGAACTGGCCCCTTGTGTAAAAAGTTTGGGGACCCCTGCTTTAGATCATGTGTTCTGTGACGTATGCATTGGGCACCCCTTTTTTTTTTTATTTATTCATTTGCCAAGCGTGTGTAACGTGTAGGGATGCGTTTTTACTATGTCATCTGCCATTCAGCTCTGCTACATGGCCACTAACAGCAGACACAGACAGCCATGTAGCAGAGCTGAATGGCAGATGACAGCAGACACAGAAAGAGCCGCACGATCAGAATGAACTCGGGTGAACTTCACCCGACTTCATTGTCATGCTGCGGCTCTGTCTGTGTCGCGTCCTGATTAGCGGTCACCCGTGAAGGACTCACCGGTGACCGCTAAACTCCTGAGTAACTGAATTGAGCAGCCCTCTCTCATATACTTCTCGATCCCCGATCCCCGGCGCGGCGCTGCACGGCATTCACACTGCTCCGGCGGCTTTTACTATTTTGAAAAAGCCGGCCGCTCATTAAACAATCTCGTATTCCCTGCTTTCCCCGCCCACCGGCGCCTATGATTGGTTGCAGTGAGACACGCCCCCACGCTGAGTGACAAGTGTCTCACTGCACCCAATCACAGCAACCGGTGGGCGTGTCTATACTATGCAGTGAAATAAATAATTAAAAAAAACGGCGTGCGGTCCCCCCCAATATTAAAACCAGCCAGATAAAGCCATACGGCTGAAGGCTGGCATTCTCAGGATGGGGAGCTCCACGTTATGGGGAGCCCCCCAGCCTAACAATATCAGCCAGCAGCCGTCCAGAATTGCCGCATACTTTAAATGCGACAGTTCTGGGACTGTACCCGGCTCTTCCCGATTTGCCCTGGTGCGTTGGCAAATCGGGGTAATAAGGAGTTAATGGCAGCCCATAGCTGCCACTAAATCCTAGATTACTCATGTCAGGCGTCTCCCCGAGATAACTTCCATGATTAATCTGTAAGTGACAGTAAATAAACACACACACACACATGAAAAAATCCTTTATTAGAAATAAAAAACACAAACATATACCCTCGTTCACCACTTTAATAAGCCCGAAAAGCCCTCCATGTCCGGCGTAATCCAGGATGGTCCAGTGTCACTTCCAGCTCTGCTGCATGGAGGTGACCGGAGCTGCAGAAGACACCGCCGCTCCTGTCAGCTCCACGCAGCTAATGAAGGGAATAGCGCGATCAGCTGAGCTGTCACTGAGGTTACCCGCTGTCACTGGATACAGCGGTGGCCGCGGGTAACCTCAGTGACAGCTCAGCTGATCGCGCGGCTGTCTTCAGTTGCTGCGTGGAGCTGACAGGAGCGGCGGTGTCTTCTGCAGCTCCTGTCTCCTTCAAGCAGCAGAGCTGGAAGCGACGCTGGACCATCCTGGCTTTTTCGGGCTTATTAAAGTGGTGAACAAGGGTATATGTTTGTGTTTTTTATTTCTAATAAAGGATTTTTTCGTGTGTGTGTGTTTATTTACTGTCACTTACAGATTAATCATGGAAGATATCTCGGGGAGACGCCTGACATGATTAATCTAGGATTTAGTGGCAGCTATGGGCTGCCATTAACTCCTTATTACCCCGATTTGCCAACGCACCAGGGCAAATCGGGAAGAGCCGGGTACAGTCCCAGAACTGTCGCATCTAATGTATGCGGCAATTCTGGGCGGCTGCTGGCTGATATTGTTAGGCTGGGGGGCTCCCCATAACGTGGAGCTCCCCATCCTGAGAATACCAGCCTTCAGTCGTATGGCTTTATCTGGCTGGTTTTAAAATTGGGGGGGACCGCACGCCGTTTTTTTTAATTATTTAATTATTTATTTCACTGCACAGTATAGACACGCCCACCGGTTGCTGTGATTAGGTGCAGTGAGACACCTGTCACTCAGCGTGGGGGCGTGTCTCACTGCAACCAATCATGGGCGCCGGTGGGCAGGGAAAGCAGGGAATACGAGATTGTTTAATGAGCGGCCGGCTTTTTCAAAATAGTAAAAGCCACCGGAGCAGTGTGAATGCCGTGCAGCGCCGCGCCGGTGATCGGGGATCGGTGAGTATGAGAGAGGGGGTAAGAGGGATAGACTGACATGGACAGAGAGAGAGGGACAGAGATAGTGACCGACTGACAGAGATTAGTGAATGACAGACATTGTGAGGTGCTTCAGAACGCAGCTTTTCAGCTGCGCTCTGAAGCGGACCTTTTTTAAGCTGCCGTGCAGAGCGCACACCTGCGCACATAGCCTCAGACATCACAATCATATGAGGGATGTCACACGTTTCAATTGACTAGGTTCGTACAACAAAACGTCCAATGTATGAGGAATAACCGTCGTGTATGCAATCACCGTATTTGCGTTCAATCTTGATCGCACGTAGGTGTCACACGCAAATACGTCACAAACGATGCCGGATGTGCGTCACTTACAACTTGACCCCGACGACGGATTGAAAGATCTATTGAAGCTTGTAAAGCAGGCATAAGACAAAATTATTTCCTAGATCACAAAGAGATAACATTATGCATTATACAGTTATTTTTGTTTTTAAAGACTTTTAAACCTTAAGGGGACTTTCCCATGTAGCATTTCTGAAGTAGATGGCATGAGGTGTTGAGCTTAGTGATTGCCTGCAGCGGTAATACATGCTGTCAACATGATGTCACCATTGCAGACTGGAGCATTGGTGGAGAACCGTTACTAGACCTGTGGAGGGCAAGAACCATCTGATTTTATTTTGCATGACTGCACCTGTGTAGCATCCACTTTGTTGAAAAGACAGACGGCAAGAAAAACGGCCTGTGTGGCGTGTGATTAAAAAAAAATCACATTCCACTTGGACCCATGTTACTCTATGGGACCGTTCCCGTCTGCGATTATTTTCTCAGCCCTAATCAGACCAAGAAAGCTGTTGCAGCATGTTGCGAGTGGAATCTGATCCGTATTCACTCGCACCCAAGTCTATGGGTGTAAGTGAAACAACGCACTGCACTCGGATGACACCGGAGTGCAGCGCGATAATCAACTTGGGTACGAGTGAAACAACGCACTGCACTTGGATGACACTGGAGTGCAGCGCGATAATCTCATCAGCTGGCAATGGAGGAGATAGGGAGATTAATCCCTCTCCTCCGCAGCTGTGATCCGATCATAGGATTGGATCACAGTGGCATGACACTCGGCTTACACTCGCAGTACAGCGGGAGCCGAGGGTAATTAGTATATCACATCCAATGCAATCGCATCGGATGACATACGCTCATGTGGTTCCAGCCTTAAATGACAACTTAGTTAAGAGACCCACATCTATTGAACATTTGTGGATATATTTGTTGGGAACACATCTTTACAGAGAGGCGATAAAATATTAAGAATGCTTACACATTAAACATAAAAAATATATAAACCAATAAAAATGATATTTGTGAATATCTGTTTGATTCCTCTCCGGTTGGTGCATGCTGCCTCTATATAGCATTCTCATTTCCAGACCTTACTATTGTATAATGTAAGGATTATTTCAGGTAATATATATTGTATCACGCTCAGACAGAAGCTGGAAAATATATTACTTTTGTCACCGTGAGCCTGTCACATGACCCCGGCAAGGCAACGCTAGATGCATGAACAGATGATTGGAAATGCATTAAAATAAACATGTGTCTTTGTGAGGGAAAGCGCCAAGCACTCCCTGTGGGTTTACCCATGAACCATGGACAAACACCCTTTATTTTTATGGCTTCGGATCTATAAAACTGCTAAAGACAAGCCGTGAATTATCCAACTATCCAAAACACTAACAATCACACAGCTGTCCGACATGTGACAGCATAAAGAAAAATGAGAGTTAATGGAATAAACAAGGTATTCTTAAGGCCTCTTTCACACGTCCATGCCTCCGGTACGTGTTTGGTACTTTTCCTCACGTACCGGAGACACGGGCACACATAGACCCATTAAAATCAATGGGTCTGCGCTCACGTGCGTGTTCTGCCATGGACAGTGTGTCCGTGTGGAGCATACATGTGTCCGTGTGCTCAACACGTCAACATGTCCGTTTTTCTCCGGCATCACGGGTGTCACACGGAACGCAAACGGACCACACGGAGGTGTTCCGTGTGACACGCGCCAGAGAAAACACACGTGTCTGAGAAAATAAAAAAAAAAACTTTACTCACCTTCTCCAGCGCTGCTGTAACTTTCTTCCGACCGCTGCTCATTATGCTCATTGCATATTCACTTCACTGCAACCGGAAGCTGCAGCAGCAGCGGGGAGTCGGCAGGATCGGAGACCGAAGATCAGCACCATGGACAGCGACGCCGGGGACAAGTGAGCAGAAAGTTCCCGTTCGCTGTGTGTTATCACGGAGAACACACGTAGGCCATAAACACGGCTCAAGGAGGGCAAAACGCACCTCTGACACGTCCGTGAAAAACGTGCGTGGTTTTTCACGAACGTGTGAAAGAGGCCTAAGACATATTATGTGTGCACGACTAATGTCCATCATGTAACCAAAAATACCATGCAAACTAATCCCCATTTCAGTATAATGGGCAGAGAGTGATGACTGGAAATTGTAGGTGTGGAATCTGTGGACGTAGTGCAGTCTACATATTGTGCCTCATGTCACAGCTCTGATATGCAATTCTTTAGCCTAAAAATGCTCAGATAAAGGGGCAATACAACTTATTTTTTTAAACAGTTGCAAATGTTGTAAAGCAACCAGCCTTGACACTGAGGCGGCCCCCCATGGTGTTTGGCGGCTGAAGTCACTTTCAAAAACTTGCAAACAATCAATGCCCGCTTTGGTCATGATAATTTACAGTTTTCTTAACCTCTTTGCCAGTTTTTGTTTTTTTTCTCCCCTTCTACCCATAGCTATTCCTTTTTTTTTTAATTTTTCTGTCCACATAAACATATATGAGCTTGTTTTTTTGCAGGATGACATATACTTTTGAATGAGACCATTCGTTTTACTACATAGAGTACTGTAAAACAACAAAAAAATTCCAAATGTGGAGAAATCCAACGCTTGGCATTGTGCTTAGTGATATAAGGTTTTCCACGCAGCTGTTTGGCCATGGAAAACCATGCCATAAAGCATCCGGTGAACACTTCTTGTAATGATTTTGATAAGAGAGGATGTTTTGAAAGGCAGTTACTGAGTCAGCAGAGCTTTGACGACTTTTATGCCCTTTGTCCCTCAGCACTTGGTGACCCCCATTCTGTAACTTTACATAGTCTTTCCTTCGTTACTTCAGTTTCTTCCACTTTTCAATAAGAAAATTGAAAGGTGATGGTAGAATATTTAGAAGATAAACAATTTCATGATCTGAG
Source organism: Anomaloglossus baeobatrachus (assembly GCF_048569485.1). Lineage (NCBI taxonomy): Eukaryota > Metazoa > Chordata > Amphibia > Anura > Aromobatidae > Anomaloglossus > Anomaloglossus baeobatrachus. The sequence goes on along the minus strand of NC_134362.1, from coordinate 203,859,074 downwards.
TGGTTACACCAGTGGCTCCTTTACATAGCTACGTAGGTTGAAAAAAGACCTAGGTCCATCCAGTTCAAGCTACGTTTTTTGGCACGAAATTATAATCCACAATGTTGTGTGTGCTGAGGAAATCATCAATCCCTCCTATTAAAGCTGTTATAGTGTCTGCCATTACTACTTCTTTTAGTCGGCAATCCACAGTGACTGGTTTAACTGTAAGGCTATGTGCCCACGGGACTCTGTACCTGCGGATTTTGCAGCGGAAAACCTGCGTATTTATCTGCATTTTCTAGATAAATCCGCAGGTTTTAGCAAGTACAGACACTCCCCATATTATCCTTAGGGACATGGGGAGTGCTGCGTCCATGCTGCGGTATGTGCGGCTGCGAAACATGCTGCGGATGGCCCACAGCCGCACGTAGCTGCATGTCAATTATTCTTGCGGAAATACCTGCGGATGTCCCGCCTTTCCACTATGGAGATAGAGGCTGGGACGTCCGCAGGTAAGTCGCATGAATGTCTGCAGGTTTACCGCAGATATTTTGCTGGAATCCCGCAGCTATGGATAGCTGCGGATTCCAGGGATCAGCTGCGGGAAAACTGCGGAGGTACCTGCGGATACATCCATGGGTACAGAGTCTAAAGGCTGCTATAATCGCGTTTCTTCCTCCCGTAGAGTGTGCCCCCTAGTCCTTTTTATGGTTTTTGGAAGGAAGAAGTTAAGTCCATGTAAGTCCTTTTTATTATGAAGTAATATAGAACCAGGCACTCCAATGGATGAAAAATGTATCATTTTAATTTACAGCATATACGGTAGTTCATATAATGAGATTTCGGTCAGTATCTTGACCTTCTTCAGGAACCAGCTGTCTTTGTGTAGCAAAGGAATACGTCAATGAATGCAAAATTGAAAAAAGGTAACTATTGCGTATATACCGGCTGTATATAGCATAAAAGTAGAATCATCGCTAAATGTGCCAGTATTCACAATGTATGAAAAATTATTGTAATGGTAGCCAGGTGTAAAGGAGGAATGAACGCGGTGTCCGCCGCTAGTATATTGAGCTGTAAGTTCAAAGAGAACCTCCGATATCCGGTGTTGCAGACAGCATCGTTTACGCTGCTGTCTGCAGTTGCATAATGTAACTATGCACGGGGTCATTTTGGAAACACGCAGTATCTGCTGTTTGTGTACCATTCTACTTATATTCTATATACAGCGGGTATATGCTTAATACTTAACTTTTTGCAATTTTGCATCCATTGGTCTATTCCTTTGCGACACAAATACAGCTGGTTCCTGAGTGATATTATATGAACTGAATGCTGTAAATAAAATTATCAATTTTTCATCCATTGGAGTGCCAGGTTCTATATTACTTCAAGACGGATTTGGACCCTACCAGAGCACACTTAAAAAGTCAGAAGTTCCATGCTTTCTGTTCAAGTCCTTCTTATTGACCACACATGTACTTATACATATAAATGAGATCTCCTCTGAGATATCCTGTTTCTAAGCTAAATAAGTCCAAGTTTTCCAACCTCTTATATGGGAGGCCTCTATTCCTTGCAATAATCTAGTTGCCAGCTGTCATGAAACCAGAAGAGGGGGAAAAGACACCCCCAAGGCGAGACTTGCTCTCTAGCGCCCCTCTTATCGTCAGGCCAATTGTGGAATTGCCAGACGATAAGCAATGAGGCCGCTATTCTACTACGATGCCAATTATTGAAGGGGTCCCGGTAAGAGTAAGGTATATATTCCCCCGACTCCTGTGAGCAGAATATATCTAATCTTCCCCTGATCTCACTGGTCGCCCCACAATGATCCTTGGCATAAACTCGCTGCCACCAATCGATTACGATAACTATTAAGCCGAGCACATGATCATGGGATTCAGGAATTTAGATAATAGAAATGGCTCAAGATTGAATTATATATTTAATTGCCTTAAGGGCACACTAAATACTACAATATATACAGGATGGAATTTACAGAATATATATGTCCGAATACATTTACAGGTAAGTTATGGATTACAAGCAGATATCACTTGTATTAATTACCTTATTCCCTTGCGGACACAGGGGGGCGCTGTGTGGCCACATGTTTCCTGGATCTTCCCTCACGTGTATCACACGAGACCACCCAAGAGGAACAACCCAAAATGTCCGCATTGTGGTTATCAATCTGGCTAAATTCCATGTCCCTTCCCACCGGTGACCTCAGACTGGGCTGGCCTTCTACTTATCCAGAGAAATTATAGATTTCAGTTTTCCCTTATAACTCTGCCCCTGACCATCTTACACGGAAGATATGACCATCATGTTTCTCTTTATTAATGGCGCTATCCATAGACAGTAAATATGATATGTCTGTGGGCTTAGTTTGGGGAGTTATTAATTATTGAGGGCTACGCACGTCACACAATTTTGCTGAAATATGTGTTATGTGCGTCTGACCCTCAGGAATCTGAAAATATGCCTATCTAATTTGTTTGGGCGACGCACTCCCTAATAATGTAACTCTTCTAACAGCTCCGAAAGGGCTGAGGGAGACTGATTGAAGCTAGGTTATAAACCTGGAGTTCCCCTTCCACCTCCTGCGCAGGACAATTCACTCCGCAGGGGGTGTGCTAGCTCAGGAACTGTCCAAATTGAATTTTGACACCTTGAGTGTTTGGAAATATGTACAGTGACAGCTGACTGACCTTTGTCACAACTCTAATCATTTATCAGAATATGCCTCACACTGCCTTTGAACTGACTCTAACTTCTGAATATCCATTTTTAAAATGTTGAGCCCAAAACCAGACCCTATATTCTAGATTCTGGGAAAGTGCTGGAATTCGGTGAGCTCTACAGAATGAGCCATTCTGTCACACAATAGTAGAAGCAGACTGCATAGTCAGGGGTTGGATCTTATACACCTGTGACTCTGTGTCCCACTAAATACGGGGGAGTACCAATCGAATGGAGAAAGGGAAGGGAAGCCATGTGTCTAGGGAAGGGGAGATGGTAACCCATGACTAAACCTACCACTGGCCCCTGTCTTTCCTCACCACTCTAGTTAGGTTCCGCAACTAGGCGCTGAGCTGGATATCTGACCCTCAAATAGGCCCTAAGTAGGGAACAGATGAAATATTTGCTTAATCAATACCACTAAGAGCTGAAGAACACACAGGAAAAACACTCAGGGCAAAGTAAACCAATATCATATCTCCAGATAACTCAGGGAGAGGAACTGCAAGAACAACAAAGTTGTGATGATTACAAGCCGACTGCTTGCACTGAAGACTTGTTAAGGGTATTAGACCTATCACCAGCACAGACTATAGAGGGCTTTACACGCAACGACATCACTAACGAAATGTCGTTGGGGTCACGGAATTCGTGACGCACATCCGGCCTCGTTAGCGACGTCGCTGCGTGTGAAACGCACGAACGACTGCTAGCGATCAAAATTACTCACCTTATCGTTGATCGTTGACACGTCGTTCTAATCCTAAATATCGTTGCTGTTGCAGGACGCAGGTTGTTCGTCATTCCTGCAGCAGCACTATGTGTGACACCGCAGGAACAACATCGTACCTGCGGCCGCCGGCAATGAGGAAGGAAGGAGGTGGGCGGGATGTTACGGTCGCTCATCTCCGCTTCTATTGGGCGGCCGTTTAGTGACACCGCACGAACCGCCCCCTTAGAAAGGAGGCAGTTCGCCGGCCACAGTGACGTCGCTAGGAAGGTAAGTATGTGTGATGGGTGTTAGCGATGATGTGCGCCACGGGCAGCGATTTGCCCGTGACGCGCAACCGACGGGGGCGGGTGCTTTCACCAGCGACATTGCTAGCGATGTCGCTGTGTGTACAGTGGCCTTAAGGGGCAATGAGGGTATTTAAAGACACAAAGGGAAGTGCTGAAGATTAACAGATAAAAAGGTGAGGAAATCCGCAGGGCCCTAAAGAGAAAGGGATAAACCCCCAGTAGGGAAAAAAGGAAAGTCAGAGAGAAGCTTGTGTAGCTAAACGCAGCGACCTTCTACAGTCGAAAACAACAGGACTGTCTGACAAGTGTGACACACCCGTGACACATTGAGATTGAATTATAAACCCAAATTCAATGACGTGCGTTTCAGTGCTTTTGTCACTATAGTGTATACAACACAAAAAGTCACTTCAGGTTGTTGTTCTTCATGATGACATCTGATGGCTCACAGTATTGAGACCACCTGTAATTAGCTGATTTCTTGTGATCAGTGAATAGGTGTTACTACACAAATACTCAAAAATAAAAACACAAACTGTGAAATGGAAAGAACAAATAAAATCTGCAAACCATGAGAATGATCATAATGAGGTTTTACAGTGTCACTTCTGCTGTAGAAATCATTACAATAAGTGCATCCATAAAGCATAAAGGATACAGAAGTGCATGCATCCTGAATTACAGACACTGCACTGGTATTGATCACTTTAGTGAAGTCAGTGTGTAATCTTTAATCTCCCACGGCGCTCCAGATAAATTCTGACATTCAAAAGCAAGGAAGGTTCTGATTTTAAAATACCCAGATTCATTAGAAAGATAGCCCCGTAACGAGATTGAGTGGTCCCCTTGCTCCCAGTAGAGTGGAGTGACAGAGCAGCAATGCCAAAGCAATTTAGAGGACCATTTAAAGGTTGCTGTTTTATGTTGCATAATCTGTGTCATCTTGAGCTCTAGTACAGCAATGCAATGGAGATTGAGGCCATAACACAAGCGACCCAACATAAACATGCAAATGCTGATTGCACTCCATGGATTTGCTTGGCTTGTTAAATGTGTAATATAAAATAAAGTAAAACAACAGCCTAACATTATCTTAATGCAAATTCATCATAATATAACATGATGCAAAAACTGCAGTAGTGGCCCAAGTTGCTAAATATTTATATTCCATGTTCTAAAGTCTGAAGCCCTGATTCATTTGCAGGTTTTTTAAGCTGCTTTCCTTTTTATGTCTTGTGGTATTAGTTGCCGTATTTGGAGCCAAGTTAATAAAAATGGCACACTCAAATCATGAATATGGTGCAAAGTAAAAAATGAACCTTTTTCCTGTCTTGAACTACTTTTGGGACACGTGATGAACGGGCACTACCATGCTCGGGTGCTCAGTACTCGTAACTAGTGATGAGCGAGCACTACCATGCTCAGGTGCTCGATACTCGTAACTATTGATGAGTGGGCACTACCATGCTCGGGTGCTCTATACTCGTAACTATTGATGAGTGGGCACTACCATCCTCAGGTGCTCGATACTCGTAACTAGTGATGAGTGTGCACTACCATGCTCGGGTGCACGGTACTCGTAACTAGTGATGAGCGAGCACTACCATACTCCGGTGTCTGGTACTTGTAACTAGTGATCATGCTCAGTACTCGTAACTAGTGATGAGTGAGTACTTACATGCTTGGGCACTTGATATTCGTAACTAGTGATGAGTGTGCACCAACATGCTCGGGTGCTTGGTAATCGTAACCAGTGATGGGCGAACACTACCATGCTTGATACTTGTAACTAATGATGAGCATGCACTACCATGCTCAGGTGTTTGGTACTCGTAACTACTAATGAGCAAGCACTAGGTACTCGTAACTAGTGATGAGCGAGCACTACCATGCTCAATACTCGTAACTAGTGATGAGTGAGCACTACCATGCTCGATACTCGTAACTAGTGATGAGCGAGCACTACCATGCTCGATACTCGTAACTAGTGATGAGCGAGCACTACCATGCTCGATACTCGTAACTAGTGATGAGCGAGCACTACCATGCTTGGCAATTGTAATGAAATGAGCAGTTGGATGCTCGGATGGGTGTGAATTAAGTATACACGTATAATGGAAGTGTCAATGGGGAACTTGAACATTTCCTGGAAAATGACTTCCACTGACTTCCAATATACTCGGGTACTTGAGTTGCGCCCATCCAAGCATTAACTGCTCATTACGAATACCAAGCACCTGAGCATCATAGTGTTCGCTCGTCACTATTTGCGATCTTTGCCGCCAGAGGTCACACAAATGACATTAAATTTGCGCATACTTGAAAAATACACCAAGCAGGAGGCAACTTTTTAAAAAGTCACAATTGATGAATCAGTCAAAAACAATTGGAATCGCTAAACTCTGCCAACAAAGTGAAAAAACAAAAACAAAAGCGAAAAGCACACATAAAGTAGATTAGAAAAAGAGCACAAATAGTATAATGATTTGGGAGCAAACACAATAAAAAGGCACAAAGGCAATTATGAATTGGCAGCTGAATGGTTTTTTTTTAAACATCTAAAACTAATGAAATGTACAGAAATAATGTTGTTTTTTGTCTTTTTACAGACTAAGCAATTCAAGCTATCCATCCATCTATATAAAAAAATAGAATATGACTCTTCACATTTGTTATAAAGGGAATTATAATAGACAAGTTGCAAAACATCATGGGCTCCAGACAGACCCCACCGGGTTGTCAATTCCCAACAGTCATATCGCATTTAGGGTAACAGTTTACCTAAGGCCCCTTTCCCATTGCATTTTTTCCTACGTTCAGTGGTCCCGTCAGGGCATCCGTTCAAACCTCCCCTCCCTGCAAAACGTGTTTCAGACGCATGCGCCGACGGGGCCATGGACTATAATGGAGCAGACTCCGCTAGCGTGTGCTCTGTCTTGCACCATTTTCGGGCATATACGTTTTCTGCAGGCGGACACCAAATCGTAGTCTACTACATTCGGGTGTCTTCCTGCAGAAAACATGTATGCCCAAAAATGGTGCAAGACAGAGCACACACTAGTGGAGTCTGCTCCATTATAGTCAATGGCCCCGTCGGGGCATGCGTCCGAAACACATTTTGCAGGGGGGTAGGGGAGGTTTGAATGGATGCCCAGACGGGGCCACTGAACGTAGGTAAAAACACAATGTGAAAGAGGCCTAATACTTTGCAGATAAACTTTAGCAAGACAAACTTGACTGTGCACATTTACATCATATATTCACATCAATCCACCGTGCCAACGAGGCTCACAATCTAGCATGCCGTGCCCCACACATATACACCAAGACCAATTTCATAGAAAGACAATTAGCCTATTTTTGTGTTTTTAGAATTTAGGAGGAAAGCAGATTGTTCGGAGAAAACCTATGCAAAAACAGTCAGAAAACACAACTAAATATAATAGGGCACTCGAGGAAAACTGAGTGGCTTTCCAGAATATTATATTAGGGCAGAAGATAACTTTTCTAACTCGAACATTTAGAGACCTGCAGCAGGGCAGCTACCAAAGTGGAATATCCCATGTAAGAAATGAAAATATGATGATTTATGATGGAATGGAGAAAAAAAAAATACTTTATACCAGACCTGTTGGGCATTATGATTTATACACTTTATAAAAAGCAGTAAATTCCATAGTTTTGATTGTTTTTTTACTGATAATACATGATAGATAAATAGATAAACCCCATCATAAAACATGTATGTCAGCAGACTTAATTCTGATCAATATTATATGATAAAAATAATATAAAACAATAATAATGATCAGAATTTGGTTCGGCTCGCCGTAACAGTCAAAGTCTCTCATGTGGCACCTTAGCAAAATAAATTGCCCAAATAAATTGCCCACCCCTGCTCTACACCATTCAATCAAGTCAAGGGTGTGGGCTTTATAATGAGCCGAAATAGGAAGCAGCTCGGAACTATCCTTTAGAAATGTGGATTTTGCTCACACAATGGATCCCAGTACAAGGGATCATTCAGACGAAGTCTATGAGGGGGTTCACGTCTTTTTTTGCTTGGACCGAGTGGTGCACCCATAAGCATAGCACCTTATCCGATGCTGAATTAAGTGTCGGATCAAAATTGACAATGGAAGTCTGTAGGTCACTGAAAACTTTGGAGAGCGGCAAAATAATTGACATCTAAATGAGCCCTAAAAAATAGACTGCCAAGGATTGTGAGAGTCGTCAGTCATCATAAGCAATGGTAAGGACACTGTATTATGTCTGAGATGCTCAACAATAAGCTCGGAATCTATGTGTAACGCCTGCCTGGATCCACAGACTCAGATGGGCTGTAAAGGGGAGGCTAGAGGGAAGCCACTCACCAAGCAGGACCCCCAGAACCCTGAAACCCTTTAACCCCTCTACAGGGATTTGGAATTACACAGGGCCCTGGAGATCACTACCTGTGGAAGGCTGCAGTCCGATAAGAGTAGTCGTCAGGCAGGGTCAAACCAGGAATTGCGGAACAGGGACAAAATCGGCAGGCAATGATGTAGTCAGCAAACGTAGCAGAGGTCAAATCCAGATCGGACAGCGAGGTACAAAAAAAGTAGGCAGGAGGGTAGTCAGAACACACGCAGAAGTCAACACACAGGAATCACCAAACAGAATAGGACGTAACAGTAGCCAGGAAAATCAGAACTATCTCTGGCAGTTGTCATGTGACAGGAGGGGGAATAAGAAGGGTGTTGTGTCTTCCCATTGGCTGTAGCTGAACGCTGGCAACTTTAGCTGGAAGACACATGCCACCCACAGTCAGCCAGTGGTACTGCAGATCCCAAGCTAACCCAGCCCAATGGATGATCGGAGCCTGCGCCCACCGGTGCCACTGGCATCGACTCCTCTCCCATCACCAGCACCATCCACGGCAGGAACACGCCTGGCGATTGGAGCAGAGGTCGCTGGAGCAGACTCCGGCGGTGACGTAACACTATGGTAGCGAAGCGTCACTGAAATATATGGTTGGACGTGGGATGGCCTAGAATTTATTTTTGCACAGTGTCTATGTATTTTTTGTCCTTGATGCCAGTTTTGAGTGTCTCATGTTCGAATTAAAAATCTAATGCGCCAACAATCTAATTCAGAAAATGGCGACTTCATGGTTTAATTTACCTCTAGTTGTTACAGTATCTTCATATGTGCTGATATTTGATAATTTCCACAGAAGATCTGCACTTTCCGTTCCGGACTTCATGATATGCATTGCAAAGAGAGATATCCAGAAAATAAATTGACATGTATAATTGGTGGAGGAAGGTTGAACTAGATGGACCTAGCTCTTTTTTCAAGCTATGCAACTTTGTGCTACATGTCGATTTCCATGAGGAACGCCAAAGCAGATGGCAGAAGACAAATAAGACTAGTGATTGATTGATTGCAGCGGTCTTGTGTTGTAGATGACAGGTCACAGCTGCAACCCTTTAAAAGACTGGTAGGTGTTGCAATAGCAAGGGCTTCAAGGCTGTGACCCAATTTTGTGTAGAAATTGTTAACTGCTTTAAAATTGTTGTCCAGGCTAGGGACAAAAGTGTGCAGTCACTCTGTGTGACAGTAGACTGCTAAATCGTGACAGAATGTGGTTGACATTATGATTCCCTTGTATTCCCAGGGCGGGGGGTCAGTGACGTGTCCACTAGAGATGAGTGAACCTGATGTTTGATGTTCGGTTTTTAAGTCGAACACCGACTTTACAAAAAAAAACCCACAACGTTCAGGTTTGGATGCTTTACGTATGGTAACCACCTGCACGAGCATCGCTGTGCTCAGCTATTCTCGTTGCCCAGCCTAGTGTGAGCCCCATGCAGTGTTTGAACACCTTGCACTGGGAATAACAGTAGCATGATCAAATGTAGGGTGCACAAAAAAATATAATGGAAAAAGCTCACCCACCCTCTCCCGGAAGTGTTCTGCTTATGGTTAGGGTCATGTGGGCGAAGACTCAAACTGCCAATCAGTGACTTCCATTGGGATTTGGTCAAGTCTGAACCCGTGGAGGGTTGGTTCGACTGCACCCACCAAACCAAACTTCCATGGGTTTGCACATCTCTAGTGTCCACATGTATAGGATTTGTATACTTCATCCATGTGTTGACTTTAGTCTTCTGGCTTCGCTCAATTCACTGTTTTCTAGAGAATCAGAAGGTGTCCAGTCGACACATAACCAGAGATATGCAGATCATACGAGCGATGACATGACTGCCAACTCATACCGGCCATCCCAGGGAATGAACACATACACACTGCCACGATTCGGCAGCCTGCAGTCACATACAGTGATATGGAGAACTCCTTATAGCAGGGGTACCCAACCTTTGGCTCGGGAGCCACATGTGGCTTGCAAGCCTGTGGTGTGTGGCTCGTGGCTGTCTTCAAGCTTGGTGCTTAAGCACCAGATCTAGCAAAAAGCTATGAAGAGCAGATCTCTAGATGGTGACTTTTGTGAGTAGTCCCACACAAAAGAGCAGATCTGAATGGAGGTAATGTAGGAACCCCTGAATCTTGGTATACTGCCTCGGTGCAATTTTCATGGAAAAGCTTTGGCTGTCATTATACTGGTAATGGGGGCTCTGAGTGTCACTACTGTGAGGCAGCTGGATGTGGCTCGCGACCCTTTCTCAGAGCTGAATGTGGCTCGCTACCTTCTTTCACAGCTAAATGTGGCTCTCAAGGTCAGAAAGATTGGGACCTCTGCCGAATAGGATCATGTTTGGTTATCTAGCACCAGCATATTCCACAGCCCTTAACAGACATTGACATGACTCAAAGTGGGGCTCGCAATCTAAATATCTTATCAATAGGTCTTTGGAGTATTGGATGAAACAGAGTACATAGATACAATGAGAAGATGGAGAAAATACAAATTCCATGCAGAACTCAGAACCCTTGCCATAACCACTGTGCTGCTCTTTACCTTTATTAAAACAACAAAATGCATATCTATGGGGGCTTTTTTGCACTGACAAGCCCTATCTAAAGCCTGCTTTACACGTTGCAATTTCGCATACGATATCGTATGTGATTTGCAACGCCCCCATCATATGTGTGGCACGTTCAATTTGTTGAACGTGCCGCACAAACGATTAACCCCCGTCACACGTACTTACCCGTCCATACGACCTCGATGTGGGCGGCGAAGTCCACTTCCTGGAGTGGGAGGGACGTTCGGCGTCACATCGATATCACGCGGCAGCTGGCCAATAGAAGCGGAGGGGCGGAGATGAGCGGGCCATAAACATCCCGCCCACCTCTTTCTGGAGCTGCGGGAGGCAGGTAAGATCTGTTCAATGTTCCCGGGGTGTCACACACTGCGATGTGTGCTGCCTCGGGAACATTGAACAACCCGACGTGCAATTCGTCAGGATTCAACGACGTGTATGCGATGAACGTTTTAACGTTCAATCGCAAGCGCACATACCTGTCACACACTACAATCTACCTTACGATGCCGGATGTGCGTCACTTACAACGTGACCCCGCCAACACATCGTAAGATATATTGTAGCGTGTAAAGCGGGCTTAAGATGTTCCCAATTAGGACCCCCTTGAAAAATAAAATTGAAGACTCTGCACACTCAGACCACTTCAAGAATTATACAGTATGGACAGCTAAATTTGATATGAGGCAACGCACATAATGTTTTCTCACTGCACTAGACAGAAAAAGATGTCTTTAATGATAATTTAACAATACTTAGGCAGAACTACAGAGTAAAGTTTTATTGCTACACTTCTATTATCTGTAAAACAGAACAAAAAATGTAATCGCTTGTTGTTGTACTAGTCCTTTTGTTTAGGAAAAATACTTTAAATAATTAATACACGGCATATACATGATGCCCCCTCCCTTCTGTAGACTGTACTCAATATCAATTTCTTATAAATAATGCTATTGTCAACAGCTGCATTTCTGGTTTCCTGTTGATTGACTTTTATAGCTTGCCGACGTAATGTGGAATTAGTAAATTGCACAGAATTTAATCATGAATTATTTTCTTCAGCCCACTAATGAGAAATAATAGGTTATGTATCAATTAAAAATGTCAATTGAGATAAGGAAGCAGATTCAGAAAGGAAGAACAGGCTCACTCAATTGATATGAATTGCTGCAGGAGATGTACACGCATTGTACGGGGAAGAAAGCGCTGCTTCTTGATGTCAGTAATGGAAGATGATGATGTACTGTGAATATATTGAGGTGCGAGCCTAAATTGTTCTTCACAAAGTCCTACACACATCTGTCGGGCTACCAGCTGTCAGTTTCACATTACAGATTTCAATATGTTAACAGTTTGGATTGTGAATTCACCAACATCAGAGTGAAAAACAAACAGAACTTGAGATGTGTGCAAATCTTCTAAAAGGCTCCAACTCACATTAGTCGTCATCGGACATAAGGATTAAGAGGTTGGATTTCAATCCCCGATCCTTTTGTTCAGCGCAATGATAAATTGCTACCAGATTATTCTGGCAGCGGCTCTCACATAGAGAACACAGGAATGCTTGACCAGGCAAAGCGTTCCTGTTTATGGGCTAGTTGGCAGAGATTGTTGGACAGCTGTCTAATGTGTGTGGCCAGCAAAAGTATGACAGAAAGTGATTACAGTCTCTTCATGCGTAATTTTATAGCAGAAACCACAACACAATGACGGATGCAATGATTGACTCATAATAGGACACGTTGTGGGTCTATCGTGGTGTTCGAGGTTTTGTCAGTAAGTAATAAACTACATTCCGGGCTTCATTTTGGTGTTTTTGGAAAATGCTAAACAATGTATATATAGTTCTTGTATAGTTATGTGTTTCATAACAATGTTAAGAAACTTAAAGTGAACCAGGTGGGTGCCATATGCACCCAGGACCACGAGCAGTTCTGAGGGCATATTGCCAATTCCTGCATCTAGTAGCATACATAAAGAGATCAGTCGCAAGGGTGTTAGTTCCTGCGCTCATTCCGCCCTCTTAGCAATGTTAGGACACCCACAGGGGCGTGCTAACATGCTATTCAATGCCCACTACCCAGCGCCATCATCGGCGGTGACGTGCATACCTGTGTCAGTTGCACCGCCTAAGAACACCTGGCTGGGGGTCAGTGCGCTTGGGTCAGACGTTCTGGCACTTCCGGTCATGCGCACTAGACCTCTCTAGTCGGGAGGAGTACATCCGGCTTCATAGTACACATGACCAGAAGTGCAGTGACTTCTGATCATGCGCACTGCCCAGCGTCTGGATGCGGTGACAACTGACACTGGTAAACACGTCACCGCTGATGACGCTAGGCATCGAGCATTGAAAAGCATGTTAGCACGCCCCTGGTGAACATACACACCCATCCGGTGATACCGTACTACTCCGGTGACCTGGGACACTGTGGAACACGAAGACCTGCGGTGTAACGTATTAATGTATTCTATTGCAGGTCCTAACGTTAACAGCGTCCCAGGTTCCCCTATCTGTCGGAAGAAGTGTGATATCACCAGATATGTGTGTGTGTGTGTGTGTGTGTGTGTGTGTGTCAGATGTGTGTTTTATGTCTGTCTATGTGAGTGCCAACCAGCCATAAGGAGGGAGGACCACTGTGGAGAAGACAAGCATGCAGATGTCTGGTAAGTATTATTCTCCTGGAAGGGGGGGGAGTTTCTGTTTTTTTGAAGGGTAAACTACTCCCAACCCATATTTACCCAAAAATAAGCCCTACCCCGAAAATAAACCCTAGCCCATTTTTCAGGGGGGAAAAATTCCCCCGCCTCCCCCCCGAACTCCGAAAAGAGTTCTTGTCAAAATTGACAACTTGATTTTTTTATTTTTTTTCTGGTTAGCTTATCAAAAGGTCATGGATATGCAATATTTTTTTGCGGACACATTTGGAAAACATATTGAATCAGGATTCTAAATGATTCTGTAATTGTGATGTTACGTCATTTGCTGCATTTATCGTAAAACAACAACAGTCAAAATAATCGGTACGATTTCCATCAAATTAAAAAAAAAATTCACACATGCCTTAAAAACGCTTTTTTACAAATAGAGCATAAAAAGTGCTCTATTTTTACGGGCTGTTCTGGAATTTCTGAACAGTTGGCAACCCTGGTTTTTGAGCACCAGTTATTTGCTTGCACAGAAAACCCCTATGATTAAAAATCAAAATGAAGGTTACGCTTAAGTAATTAACCGATTAGAGCGCCATATAAAAGGTGATGATTAGGCAATGCATGAATTTCCTAAATTCCTTGTCCAACTCATCTAAGCAATATACAAAGTTTATGATCAGAGTTTTCTTAAATATATTTTGCTGCGCTGGTATTAAATTAAATCCCAAAGACACCCCTATTTGTTCTTCTGTATAGTAGGTTCATCCATTGACAGTGACAAATAATATTGTCCAGTGAGCTGTTAAAAACATACTTCAGCCCATTAAATGGGCACTTTCTGCTTCTCAAGCAGTATTATGCAGCTTGGTGTATCAGTAATGCATATTGAAGAATTCACCTGCCGTATCCAGAGACAAAAGCACAAAACGTTGGCATAAAACATCTCGCGGGTTGCAGTTTGAGCTCATTGTTTGCCCGTGTTGTTTTCATGACATTTTCATGTAGTTAAAAGTTTTTAGAGAGGAAAAGAAACATCATAATTATTACTGAAAGTTCATTTGAATTTTTCTCATTGTAAAATGTCACACAAGCAAGTAACAAATCCCAATTGGGCGGTATATTGTAAAAGACAATGGAATGTGGACTTTCTGCTAAATAGGGAATATTTTACCATTATAGAGAGCACCTGCGATTTCCACATACACAGAAAATACAGAAATAACACAATGACTTCTTAATTTCCCAAGGCCAAATGTATTACAGGTACTTCTTCTGAATGCACTAAAAGAACACGGACACCTTTGTACTTATATTTCTGTCATTGTTTATGTTAATAATAAATGTCAAGTTAAGCAACCTTTGAAAAAAATAAATAAATCTTCATTACAAATCTTAAGACACTTTGATTCTGTAGAGTCTGTGTAACTACTGCACATAGATACCGTGTTTTCCTGAACATAAGACACTGTCTTATATTAATTTTTGCCCTGAAAAATGCACTATGGCTTATTTTTGAGGTAGGGCTTATTTGGGAGGAAACATGTGTTGGGGTAAGTTTATCCCTCCAAAAAGGTAGACCCTACTCCCCAGGAGAATCGTACTTACCAAAACCTGGACGTCTGCGTTGCTCCTAGGTCCTCAGTGTGCACTCCCTGTGGGTTCTTGTCTTCTCCAAAGCGGGCTTCCCTTGCTTCTGGCCGGCCGGCACTTATACACGCACAAACACATTAAACACACACACATCTGGTGCTACTGCACTGCTTACGGCAGACAGGGGGACCTGGAATGCTGTGAACGTAAGGACCTGCGGTGAAAAGCATTGATGCGTTCCGCCGCAGGTCCTAAATGCGTTCCCCAGCGTCCCAGGTCAGAAGAGCAGTACAGTATCACCGGATGTGTGTATGTGTAGTGTGTGTGCTTTCCACCGCAGGTCCTAGCGTTCCACAGCATTCTGGGCTGGTGAGTATGATTGCGAGGTCTGTCTTCTTTCTTTTGGGGGTGTCTACTTTCTTTAATGGTGGCCTACTGTATTCGTTAACTTTTTTAGTGGCATGAACACTTCATTATTGAACAGCAACTAGGGTTTATATTTAAGCCTTACTCAGAAAAGGGTGAAAATTCCTGCCAGGGCTTCTTTTCAGGGTAGGGCTTATTTTTGGAGGAAACACGGCAGCTGTCCTGCTGCTTCTGTTAAGAACAGCAAATTTCCCCTGGTTATGACAACTGAATTTCCTCTACACCTTCCTCCAGCATGTAGTATGAGAGGGGAAAGGTGTGGTGTACATGGCAGATCACAGCGAGGAGCGGGTGATAGTATTCACATCTTAAAGTGAATCTGTCACCAGGTTTTTGCCACCTAATTCGAGAGCAGCATAGTGTAGGGACAGAGACTCTGATTCTAGCGATGTGTCACTTACTGGGTTGCTTAGTATAGTTTTGATAACATCACTGTTTAATCAGGAGGAAATTATCAATAGAGGACTACTTAGCCTTCTGCCAGGTAGTCAAGCATATTAATGAGCTCTGTATAACCCCACCCGCACCACCGATGGCAGCTTTCTAAGTATACTTTACATGGACAAAAAGCTGCCAATAATTGTGGTCGGGGGTATAAAGCTCCACATTCAAATAACTTCCAGATCTGCAGCAGAGAAAATATTGATTTTATCAAAATGACAGAAAAACCACTCAGTAAATGACATATCGCTGGAATCAGAATATCTGTCTCCACATAATGCTCTTCTCAGATGGGGTAGCAAAAACCTGGTGAGAAATTCCCTTTAGACCTAAGACACACGGCGTGAAAATCGGAGCGAGTGGAATGCGATAAAACATCCCATTCCACTCGGACCAATATTAATCTATGTGCCAGCACCCATGAGCGATTATTTTCTCAGCCCTAATCGGCCCGAGAAAACAGTCGCAGCATGCTGCGGGTGGAATGCGATCCTTGTTTCTCTCGGACCCATTCAAGTCTATGGGGCGAGAGAAAAATCACACTGCACTCGCATTACACCGGTGTACCGTGAGTGCAGGGCAAGAATGGCAATAGCCGGCAACAGAGGAGATAGGGAGATAAATCCCTCCCTCCCCTCCGCAGCGCTGGCCCTCGCCTCCTCAGTGCTGGCCCGCCCCCTGCAGCTGTGGTCCGATCGCATAATCGTACCTCAGTCCCAATGACACTCGGCTCCTGCTGTGCTGCCAGCGTGAGCCGAGTGTCATGCGAGGATCTCAGTAGTCCCCGTGGGCCCCGGACTTAAAGGGAGTATGTCGCACCCCAAACTTAAATTAAACAGTTTATATATTCATATAGGGGACTTAGCCTATATAAAAATCATACTTATTACTTTATTCGTTTGACATAACAAAGAACAAACGTTTTGTTAGATATGTATATGAGGGGCTTTGGTGCACACTTGACATGGCCAGTAGTTTAATAGAACATTCTGCCTCCTCAAGTACAATCCCCCGCACCTGCCCTTTTGTTGATTGTCAGTGTTCGCTTTGGAGCGCAGCTTGAATTGAATCATCAACCCTGCAAATGCTGACAATGCAGAAATGAGGCGCACACACTGTCAGTGTGTGTAGGTGTGTTCTCATCCCTCTCCTGTCTGCAGCGTCTGCTCACTGCACAAAGGATCACACAGCATGATGTGGTCGATGCAGACTCTGCAGGGCCTGGTGTGGAATAGGGGAAAATCACACACATTTCAGCATTAGTGTCTAGTAACACAAATAGGAGACAATATCTTGTGGGCTGTACAAGAGAAAAGCAGTCCAAAAACAAAGCTTAGCTGATACATGAGAGCTAGTGAGGGCAGCAGAGTCCTGGGCACAAAAAGTCACATCCAGCATGAACCAGTGGGGGAACAGACTATGAGAAGGCTGTATACTGCATATCAGAGGTCTGAAAATAAAAGAAGACATGAAGATTGGAAACCGAAAAAAACTACCGTATTTTTCGGTTTATAAGACGCATTAGATTATAAGACAAATCCAAAATTTAGAGAAAAAAGGTTAGAAAAAGAAAGTGTTCGTCTTATAATCCGGTGGTGTCTTACCGGTGGGGGGGGAAGAAGCAGTGGTGGTGAAGTGGGGTCACAAGAGGCAGAGGTGTTGGTGGAACAGGGCAATGCTGCAGTTGGTACGAAAGGGGGCCCAGATGCTCGCTGCTGGAGGCGGCACTGGGAGGTAGGCAAACATCAAGAAACTGGTGGCGGTGCAAGCTTCAAAGAAATGGCACCCGGGAACGGTGCATGCGCAGATTGAGCTATCAGCTCAATGACAAGCCTCCAGGCACCATTTTACTTAACTCCGCTACTGGTAGATCAATGGGCCGGAGGCGGCGCTTGCACAGATGAAATCTTGAGTCAAGAGCTCCAGGTGCGCATGTGCCGACTCCGGGCGCCATTGTTTGAAGCCTGCACTGCCGACATAGCCCCTGTTTTGCAGCCCACAGCGCCTGCAGCCCGGCGCCTGCAGAATCGTCCTGCCTCCTACTACCCATGTCTACTGCCTCCCAGTAAGCTACATCTGGATTAGAAGACGTACCCATCATTTTCCTCCAAAATTTTCCAAAATATCCTCCAAAAGTGTGTCTTATCCGAAAAATATGGTACTTTTTCAACACTCTCTACTGCAGTCACTAACATATAAAGTATAATTTATTTGATGTGATAGCCATAACATTTGGAGAGCACACAATTCTGAAGAGCACAGGTCATCCATGTTCATCTTCTATTAAATATTTGAGTTCTGTTTCTCATATGCTATCTCTCAATTTTATTACTACTACTGAAGGTACTAAGTAATTTGGTCTGTGAACCCAAGATGTGCCCTAAAGTTATTTTTGATATTGTGAAGTTAAGAAAATCAGTGTTAACTCTCTATTTTGAAGCTTTATGAATGGCCTTTGGTGATATGAAACGAACAGCCTTCTCTAGATTCAATAAAAAATATTGAAATCATAAAAAAGGTATGTATTAGGCTATCGTTACACTTCAGTCGTTTCAAATACGCCAGGTCCGTTGTTGCAACATGTTGCGATGTGTTATTTCACAGGATTCCTTTCACAGGAATTCTGTGAAATAACTGATCCATCGCGTCCGTTACATCCGTTGTGCATCTGTTTTTTGACGGATCTGTCGTGATTCCTTTTTTTTTGGGACAGCCCACTGGGAGTGCCAGACATGCTGAGCATGCTCAGTGGCATATGACAGAATAGAGTGCTGAATTTCGTCGTGTGACGGATTATGGCGGAATCCTGCACCATAGACAAACGATATACCTCTTGACGGATTGCGATGGAATCCTGCAGAGTGCGTTTTTTTTGACGCTCCAAAAATGTTACAGTGTCAGTTGCTTCCGCCCGACGGTCAGTCATTCCACGACTGATCCGTCGCGCGGCAGATGCAACGCAAGGCCATCAGTCGCAGTCAGTCATTAATACAAGTCTAGGGGGAAAAAAACTAAATCCTGCAAAATATTTTGCAGGATACCGTATTTTCTCAAGGCAACGAATTGTGACTGATGGAAAAAGACGGAAGTGTGAAAGTAGCCTTGCTTATTCTTTGATTGGTAAAACAAAGATTGTTGACTCAGAATCAGACGGCTTTACAAGTTTCTTCAACATTACAAAAAAAACAGAGAAGTTTCTCTGTCCACTTACACGGTGAAACCAGGTGAGCCAGGAAAGGTTCATTTTTTAGGAAAGTCCTTTTGAAAGCTGTTCCTACTAAGGAGGCAATGACTGATGTATGCATCTTTTTTTTTGTCTGATTCCTTTAAGATAAAATATAGTTTGCGATAACTATTAATAGTTGATATTTAGAGGGCCACCGTTCATCAGAGCCATAAAACTTTCCTTCACGCAAATAGTCTGTGTTGTCAACTAAAATTACATTTTTCTTGATTAATTATAGCTGTGAAGACAATTGAATTAAATTCTGGATATTCTGTGTCACAGAATATAAACACTATATCATTCTGATAAACTCTTTAATCATGATCTTCGGCTGACAGAGAACGTAGTCGTTGGACTCTGCATTTTATAGAAAGCGAGACGTTTCATGTGTTTTCGTAAAATGTAGCCACTATTCTTCTGAGTTTTAAACACTTAAAGGAGCTATCAAAAGCCATATAAACTGTACGTCTGTCAAAGTTCGTGATTAACAGTATTACAAGTTCTCTAACAAGTTAAAATATGCTTTTTTCCAACCACCGATATTTAGTTAATTTAAGATAAAAGGGCAGACTCTGGAAAATGGCAGAACTTTAGTTGTGATTAACATCCTGGCCTTGAATTTTCTAACTGTGACACATTTTACTCGCTCATGTTAAAAATAAAAAGTAAAATTAAGGACACCGCACTGTCTAATGACCTTTATTTAGACTCGGATCTAATAGCCATTGCTTCTCAATGAGGAGCCATCACAGGGAAAATTTGCATATTAATACTTATTTTATTGTTTAATGAATTGAGATCTAGCACCAGAAATTGTAACCCAATTAGTATCATTTAGAGACAATATAAACATCTCTTTATGCTACAGGATAATATAATACTGTAGATTGCTCTCAAAGACATCAAAACTATGAAACTAGATTTTTTTTTCTAAGGATATTCTAAAACAAAAAATTAACTCTAGCCTTAGTTGATGTCTTGAATTTCTTAAGACTACTGCCCTTTCCTTGTCATTTAGGCAAGATCTTCCCAAGGCTAGGATAAAGTAGGACTGAAGAGCCTATTAACACTTTAACACAAAATCTCTACATATACAGTTAGGTCCAGAAATCTTTGGACAGTGACACAATTTTGGCAAGTTGGGCTCTGCATGCCACCACATTGGATTTGAAATGAAACCTCTACAACAGAATTCAAGTGCAGATTGTAACGTTTAATTTGAAGGTTTGAACAAAAATATCTGCTAGAAATTGTAGGAATTGTCACATTTCTTTACAAACACTCCACATTTTAGGAGGTCAAAAGTAATTGGACAAATAAACCAAACCCAAACAAAATATTTTTATTTTCAATATTTTGTTGCGAATCCTTTGGAGGCAATCACTGCCTTAAGCCTGGAACCCATGGACATCACCAAACGCTGGGTTTCCTCCTTCTTAATGCTTTGCCAGGCCTTTACAGCAGCAGCCTTCAGGTCTTGCTTGTTTGTGGGTCTTTCCATCTTAAGTCTGGATTTGAGCAAGTGAAATGCATGCTCAATTGGGTTAAGATCTGGTGATTGACTTAGCCATTGCAGAATGTTCCACTTTTTTTGCACTCATGAACTCCTGGGTAGCTTTGGCTGTATGCTTGGGGTCATTGTCCATCTGTACTATGAAGCGCCGTCCGATCAACTTTGCGGCATTTGGCTGAATCTGGGCTGAAAGTATATCCCTGTACACTTCAGAATTCATCCGGCTACTCTTGTCTGCTGTTATGTCATCAATAAACACAAGTGACCCAGTGCCATTGAAAGCCATGCATGCCCATGCCATCACGTTGCCTCCACCATGTTTTACAGAGGATGTGGTGTGCCTTGGATCATGTGCCGTTCCCTTTCTTCTCCAAACTTTTTTCTTCCCATCATTCTGGTACAGGTTGATCTTTGTCTCATCTGTCCATAGAATACTTTTCCAGAACTGAGCTGGCTTCATGAGGTGTTTTTCAGCAAATTTAACTCTGGCCTGGCTATTTTTGGAATTGATGAATGGTTTGCATCTAGATGTGAACCTTTTGTATTTACTTTCATGGAGTCTTCTCTTTACTGTTGACTTAGAGACAGATACACCTACTTCACTGAGAGTGTTCTGGACTTCAGTTGATGTTGTGAACGGGTTCTTCTTCACCAAAGAAAGTATGCGGCGATCATCCACCACTGTTGTCATCCGTGGACGCCAAGGTCTTTTTGAGTTCCCAAGCTCACCAGTCAATTCCTTTTTTCTCAGAATGTACCCGACTGTTGATTTTGCTACTCCAAGCATGTCTGCTATCTCTCTGATGGATTTTTTCTTTTTTTTCAGCCTCAGGATGTTCTGCTTCACCTCAATTGAGAGTTCCTTAGACCGCATGTTGTCTGGTCACAGCAACAGCTTCCAAATGCAAAACCACACACCTGTAATCAACCCCAGACCTTTTAACTACTTCATTGATTACAGGTTAACGAGGGAGACGCCTTCAGAGTTAATTGCAGCCCTTAGAGTCCCTTGTCCAATTACTTTTGGTCCCTTGAAAAAGAGGAGGCTATGCATTACAGAGCTATGATTCCTAAACCCTTTCTCCGATTTTGATGTGAAAACTCTCATATTGCAGCTGGGAGTGTGCACTTTCAGCCCATATTATATATATAATTGTATTTCTGAACATGTTTTTGTAAACAGCTAAAATAACAAAACTTGTGTCACTGTCCAAATATTTCTGGACCTAACTGTATCAACCCCTTCACCACCTTCTGTTTTTCCATTCTTTTCCTCTTTTTCGTCCAAGAGCCATAACTTTTTTACTTTGACATTAATATAGCTGTATGAGGGCTTTTTTTTCGGGACGAGTTGTACTTTGAATAACACCATTCAGCCTGCCACATCTTGCACTGGAAAATGGGAAAGAAATTCTAAGTGAGGTGAAATTGCAAAGAAAAGTGCAATTCCGCAATGTTTTTGGAGTTGTTTTTATTTACCATGTTCCCTATATGGTAAAACTGACCTGGCATTATGATTACCCAGGTCAGTACGAGTTCGTAGATACCAAACATGTATAGTTTTTTCTTTTTATTTAAGTGGTGAAAAAAATTCAGAAATTTGTAAAAAAAAAATAAAATAAAAAAATATTGTACTTTTTGGAGTTATATTTTGAGACCTGTAACGCTCTCATTTTACGGGAGCTGTAGTTCAGTACCAGCGTATGTTTTGCGTCCTGAACTGATGCTTTTATTTTGGTGATGTTTTGATCACCTCTTATTGCAATGTTGTGGTCACCAAAAGAGTAATTCTGGAGTTTAGAGTTTTTTTCTCGTTATGCACTTTATTGATGATAATAATAATGTTTTATTTCTATAGCGCCAAAATATTCCGCAGCGCTTTACAATTCAGAGGGGACATGTACAGACAATTTAATACAATACAAAAAAAACAAAATTAAGATACCAGGAGGAGTGAGGGCCCTGCTCATAAGCTACAGTCTATGAGGAAATAGGGGAGGCACAAAAGGTGAATGGGGGGGAGAAAAGCTTGTTATATATGGTCCAGCCATCGATTTAATAGGGGATTCAAAACCAGCTGCATGAACCCGTCATTGGCCAGAATTTAAACAGGTACAGGGGACAAGAATTGGAAGTAAATTTTTTGTTATGAAGGCCAGAAAGGGACTAGATTAGATCAGGGCAGTCTAGGCTAGTCTAAAGAAATGCATTTTTAGGGCCCACTTAAAGGTGTGGATGTTGGGAATTAATCGGATTGCTCTTGGCAGTGTGTTCCAGAGCATAGGCGCAGCTCGTGAGAAATCTTTAAGACGGGAGTGGGAGGTTCGAATTGTTGAGGATGTCAGTCTTGGGTCATTAGCAGAGCGGAGGGCATGGGTGGGGTGATAGACAGAGATGAGGGAGGATATACAGGGGGGAGCAGAGCAGAGGGCACGGGTGGGGTGATAGAGAGAAATGAGGGAAGAGATGTAGGGGGGTGCGGAACCGTGGAGAGCTTTGTGAGTGAGAGTGATTAAGCTTATGTTGGATTCTGTAGCGGATTGATCAAATTAATTTATTTTATATTTTGATATAGATAGGACGTTTCTGAACCCAATACGAAATATGTATATATATATTTATTTTTTTATTGTTTTATTTTCAATGGGGCAAAAGAGGGGTGATTTGAACTTTAAAATGTGGGGGGTGGGTTTCAGAATTTTTAAAACTTTTTCAAAACTTTTACTGTTGTCACTAGTCCCCTTGTGGGACTTGAAGATTTGAGAATCCAATTGCTTGTGATGTACACAGCAGGTCACAATCATCAGCACTGCTTTGTATAGCATGAATTCGGTCTTCCTATGAAAGCCAGCGCTCAGCTGACATTCACAGGAAGAATGTCATCAGCTGGCCCCTGGCTGTAATGACAACCCATCCGGGCCCTGTGATCACATCATGGAGCTGCCAATGAGAGCAGGGAATGACGCGTTTCCCGCCGGTGCACGTTAAATTCCTGCAGTCAGAGATTGAAGGGGGATTTTAACTAGTTGAATCTCCAGGTTAGCCGACATGTGCAGGGAAACATGAGAGCTCACCATGTGAGCGCGCATCAGAGGAATATACATGACCTTGGACATTCCAGAACGATCAAAGTTGTGAAGGGGTTAAAAAGATTACACCCATCCAAACTTTAAGGCATTTAAGCAGCTGATTCATCACAATTTTTGTGCATTTTTCAAATAAACGTGTGGGCTTTAGGCATTTACATTTTTTTTTATACAAATTCATCATGACTTTTGTGGCATTTTTATCTTATTTTTTTACATCATTATCGTGTGTTAGGTTTTGTCCAAAAATGTAAACAGATATTTTATTACACAGGTAATTTCGGCTAATTTACCATCTGTGCATTTGAGATTTTCAAAATTATCACAATTCGTTTTGCTCAATTGTATGGCGCCCAGTGTGGGTACTTGTAAAGACGGGTACCGTGTAAGTCAGCCAGTGTGGATACTTGTGGTAACAGAGGACAATACTTTGTGACAGCAGGTATCGTGGTAGTTGGCCAAGGTAGCGGCTCGCAGCAGCAGGTAGGGATGCAGCAGCAGCACTCTGTAATGCAAACAGGTATCAGCAATCAGAACTAGCATAATACATCAGTGGCAGCAACACAGTCCTGGGGACCTGAGAACTAGCAACGTATTAGACTTGTTGTCCAAGCACCACTGATAGGGCAGAGGTACCTTAAGTATCTGCAGCCTCCTAGCTGTCCTGCGAGGAAAATCTGGGTTAAGAGGATTATAAGAAAGGGGAATTGCCGCAGGTGTTCCCTCCAGGCAGAGGCCGGAAGCCTGCAAGGAGTACAGATGCTCCGGGGGGCAGCAGCATGGGACAGGGACGGGAGTACCGCCGCAGGACACCTGGACAGGTGAGGAAACCAACGTCCTCGCTGCGAGAGGGGAGGAGGAGAGTGTGAAGAAGCCGGCATGGGCGTTACAGCATAGTGGTCAATATCGTAGGAGCAATCTCTGCTGGACAGATCCTTGATGATGCTGGTTCTACAATTTAACGTTATCAACCATGGAAAAAAAGCACAAGTTTGCTGCAGGAAAAATTAATGGTTTTGTCTACTTTGGACATTTTATTTCTAAGAAGGATCCTCTGACTATAATGTGATCAGAGACTGTCTGCACTAATGAGCTCTCCAGGGATCAGTTGTAATCTACCAGCGAAATTGGTAGAAACGGATTAAATCTACTGCAGAACCCTCAGAAAGAAAATGAATCAGAAGCAGAGATGTTTTTGAAGGGATCCTCCCCTCTGATAAAAAGAAAGAACAAAGTCCCGAGTTGGAAGCTTCATAGGTAACTAATAAAGCAAAAAGGTTGACAAAAACAGAAAACATGCAATCCTTTTAAAATTACATTTTTTCCAATGTCTTCATAAGTTGCAAATATATGGCATACCAAAGTCCCCCTTACAAATGTAAAGGAAAGTAAACCAACCTAGTTTTGTAAAATGACAAACTTTAAACCAACAGCTTTTAAGTATGGGCAAAGATTTAGGAGAAGACAAAAAAAAAGAACCACGTACAGCCTGCAAAATAAGCCCGAAGACCTGCTGTAGGTTAGAAAAATGAAAGATGACTGGAAGAACATTTGTATGCAGCTCTGTAATTCGGATTTTTTTTTTTTTATCAAAAGGCCAAATAAAAATTGCACTAGTTATGAAAGGGCTTCTTCATCTGACAAATTTTGTTACGTGTTTGGAGAATGGCAGGACATGAATCCATTGTATCGAGGAATACTTGTTATAATCAATCTTGTGATATATGAAGAACATTTCTTGTTCTAGTATTCCTCTGATTTTTTTTTTTTTGCAAGCTTCTAAACTTTCCCTTGCCACCAGAGTATTCCTCTAGCTTTTGTAGAGAGCGCTATGCTCGCCTCGCCTTCGCAGCATGCGATAGAACATTTCCATCAGAGAGAGTGGAAGTAAAGCAGTCCTTCAGCTCTCCCTACTCGCACAGCTAGGAACATGTTGCAAGGTAACAGTGGGGATCTTTGAGAGTGTCTGAGAAAAGGAATCTTTGGTGAATTCTTGCAGATGAAAAACAATGAAAAGAAATGTCAAGCAAAGTGATACAAAGAAATGCCACACAACCTCTCAAGGCTGCAGATTACTAGTGTGTATCAGACAGAGATCTGGAAATCGTAAGAGAAACGGAGAAAAGGCTAGGACATTGTGTATCGTCAGCTCCTGCAATCATGTATGGTAGCAAAGAAGGCTGCAAATCACGACCAACAAAAACAATCAATTGGGAAAGACACCTGCTTTAGTTTGGATCAGGCACCATCGATGAGCTACATCCATCCAATCCAAGTCTTGCTTTTAGTTTCCTACTGAACATTAATGCATCATATACCGTATCTTTCGGACTATAACAAATATTGGGGGAAAGTGTGGGGTGCGTCTTATAGCCTGAATGTAGGGCATGGCTGCGGGGAATGAGGGTGCTGCGGTGGCGCGGGTCATCGGCGGCATGAGCAGGCTGTAGCAGCGCCTACTGTGATCACGTGGACCCGCTCATTTCATGTGCATGCATCCTCCCGCCCATGAGATGATGGGCGACTGATGCGCGCATAATTAACAGCCGGACGCGTGATCATGCCTGGTAACTACAGCCTGGAGTGATCATGTGTGGCTAATTCATTGCTCTCCATGTATCATCATCAGCGCGGGGCACTGTGAATAAGTATGGTATACTCACCTGTCACCATTCCATGCAGCAGCGCGATGTCCTCCTGTCTACCGGCCTGCTGATGTGTGGGCACACCGCTCTGCACACACATCAGCAGGCCGACAGACAGGAGGACATCGCGCTGCTGCAGGGAATGGTGACCGGCTCCACACAGGTCAGCGGTGCTGCTACTGCCACAGATAGAAAGACGAGCGATGCTGCGTGGAGTGAGGAAAGGTGAGTATAAATGTTTAGTGTTTGTGTGCCACAGGATGCTGGCCATATAGCAGGATGGTGGTATATAGCAGGATTGGGGCACATATCAGGATGGAGGTATTTATCAGGATGGGGGCATATAGCAGGATGGGGGCACATATCAGGATGGAGGTATTTATCAGGATGGGGGTATTTATCAGGATGGGGGTATATAGCAGGATGGGGGTATTTATCAGGATGGGGGCTATACCAGGCGGAGGGACATATATACAAGGATGGGGATCATATACAAGGCAGGAGGATCATTGCCAGGATGTGGTACCTTAGTAGATAATTTCGGGACATTACCCCTATAACAGTATCAGAAGCAGATCCTTGCCCCATAACAGTGTGTCATGACCACATTTTTTGCGTAAAATTTTATTTTCCTCCTCTAAAACCAGGGTGTGTCTTCTGGTCCGATGCATCTTTTAGTCCGAAAAATACGGTACATTTTCTGTTCACTTTCATCTTATACATATTTTTTCCTTACTTGTTACAGTATACTATAGACATATTCTGCGTAAAATTATTAAGACCAACCACCATTGCAGAAGAGAACAATATTTGCTCTTTCTATTGTTTTTTCCAGTATAATGATCCAAGAACAGAGCAAGCCTTGATCGTGAATCGTGATAAAATCGGTTGCCAAATGGCAAAATAACAAGGTGAAAAAGAGATCTTCTTGGCCGAGAGGAAAATTATTCAAAACTTTAAGACTTATAAATGCTCAACCCTATTGGTTCTTCAAAGTACATTAATGAACAAAACAGTGAAACCCAGTTGATGACCACCAAAATATTATTCTCAAAGACGGAGAGCAGCAAACATATATTGAAAATAAAAAGCTGTTTTAAATAAAGGGGGAGGGTGGGTTCTGGAGATGTTGGTCTGCTACTGGTGTTTCACTGACTTAGCAATATTGACTTACATCTATGGGCAAAAGCATTATTGTCCAACAATGCCCTCTGTTCTTGTTCAAGACCTTATATTTGATTAGACTGATATAATTAAAGGGGTTGTCCAAGAATTTAACATTGATAAATTATATTCAAGATAGGTCCGTCATCAATGTCTGATCAACCCCCGCCAATCAGCTGTTTCCGATGCCGCTGTCGCCTCAGTTGCAGAGCTACACAGCACAGCTCTGTTAACACGATAGTGGCCGTGGCTGGGTACTGCATATCAACAGGTGGTGGATGTGCAGACACTCTTCCATCGAACATAGCAACATCGTAAACAGCTGACCGATTAAGGGCTGTCTGAGGATATGTCATCAATGTTAAAGTCCTGGACAACCCCTTTAAAAGTGTTTGGTACACTCAAAACATGTATACTGCACTTGTAACTTAACTTGGATTACTCTATGATGGATTTTACTTGCTGAATCAGAACTAAAGGAATCTATATGCTTTGATCTATATGTTGGACTATGTTTTATTTCCTTGGAGTCTGTGTATGCCAGAGTCAGGGGCCAGGAACGTGGAGGATTCCTTTAAGAATAAGTGAGTTGCTGGCAAAGCTTTTTTGTGCCTTTTTTTATTTGTCTGCAAATGAATGACACCTTATCAGAGATTACACTATCGGTCATTGCAAAAGACTGGGTATATTTCTATTAAAGGGTTGAATCCACAGGTCAACAACTTTTACGACTAATTAAAATGCACTTGTCTGCTACGATCTGTGTTTCAGGGAGTGCAAACTTAACCCCTTAATGACCACGGGCCAACACAGGTCCGTCCTAAGTCATGTCTGGGTAATTACCGTCAGCTGCTGCGGTGAGCCTCCAGCGATCCTCGCACATGTCTGCTGATTTGAACAGCAGACATGTGTGCCTCACAGGCGCAAGTGGATCCACGATAACCCTTAAATCGCGCTGTCAAAATGTGACAGCACAATTTAAATGCCCGCCGCGGTAAATGTGCACTTACCCGGCTACATCGGTGGCGCCATGACGTGATCACTGTGAGCCGATGGTTGCCATAGTAGCACGTGGTCATGTGATGACTCCTGTAGCTCACATGACTCCATTTTGTAACAGCCGGCCGAGTGCTGCCTCTTACAAGAAATGAGCATTTCTGGTGATCTCAGCAGTGTAGCTGTCATCAACAGAAATGAATGAGTGATCAGACTGCTGATCCTTCTAGTCCCCTAGAAGGACTAGTAAAATAAAAAAATGACTAAGAAAAAGTTTGAATAAATCTAAAAAATAAAAAACCCTAAAAGTTCAAATCACCCCCCTTTTGCTCCATTGAAAATTACAGGGTTAAAAAAAGAAAATATATATACACATTTGGTATTGCTGCATGTAGAAATGCTCGATCAAAATATAAAATCAATTCATCTGATTTGTAAACGGCGTAGCGACAAAAAAATTCCAAACGCCAAAATTACATTTTTTGTTAGCTGCGCAAAAAGCAATAACAGGTGATCAAAACATAGCATCTGCGCAAAAATGGAAGCATTAAAAACGTCAGCTCGAGACGCAAAAAATAAGCTGTCACTGAGCCACAGATTTAAGAAAATAAGAACGCTACGGTCACAAAAAATGGAGCAAAATGAGACACTTTTTGGACAAATTTCGGCATTTTTTTAACCCATTAGATGAAAACAAATCTGCCAAATAGTGAACACGGTGAATAAAATATCCCAAAAACAATCATGCTATCGCCTTTTTTTTCCCAATTTTTCTGCACTTACATTTTTTTTGTCATTTTCCAGTACACCATATGGTAAAACTTATGGCTTCATTTAAAAATACAACTTGCCTTACAAAAAAACAAGTCCTCATATGGCAAGATTGACGGAAAAATAATAAAGTGCAGTTCTCGGAAGACTGGGAGCAAAAAAAAACAAAAAAAAAAAAAAACTAATAATGCAAAATCGTCTGGGTGAAGAGGCATTGCCATTTCTTGCATCTCCACATGATAGGGGAGAGTCCCAGAGTCAGCAATTGCCAGAATTCCCATAGAACTGGGTCTAGAGATCTAAGTATCTGAGTCTGCTGCTCCAGGATTCAGTGTCAAATGTTTCAGAGACTGTGGAACAAAAGGTGCATAGGGTCTTACCAGAGTAAGTAAAGAGAGAGAATTAATTAGGTACACTCACCTATAGGGGTTGTGAAAAGTCACAACTCCTATTTATCACTTAGTAGTAGGTGGAGACAGGTGCAGCCCCGAAGAAATCAGGTGAAATATCGGAAGGAAGAACAGGTGTAATGCCGCACTTATCACCAATACGAGCTGAAAATCTTTGATCCAAGCTTTTATTATATGAGCTATGCACAGGTCAACGCGTTTCAGGGGTCGTAGCCCCCTTCCTCAGGACAGTATAGCAGTGAAAAGGATAGTATCAAAATATTAATACTATCCTTGTCACTGCTATACTGTCCTGAGGAAGGAGGCTGTGACCCCTGAAACGCATTGACCTTTGCATAGCTCACACAATAAAGACTTGGATTAAATTTATTTGGCTCGTATTGGTGATAAGCATGGCATTACACCCGTTCTTCCTTCTGATATTTCGCTCCATTCAGTTTGGCAGAAAGATAGGGGACCCACAAGATGAGTGAAATATTTATGTCATAATAGTGCTATCCCACTGCTCATTGACTTTTTTTCCCCTAATGTACAATGATAGGAAGAATGTTGTCAGTCAACAGCCGATGGGTGGGAGAAACCTACATCTCATTAATAAATCAGACTCCTGTTTCACAGCGATGGAGTCGCACCACAATGATTATGCAAGGACAGCACAACAAAATCAGCGTGACTGATGCTACTTTCTCTTACCCTCAAAAAGGGCAGTTGTAAATTTGCGGAGAGGTTCTCTTTACTCTTCCTTGCCATAAATATAAATTCGAGGAACCAAAGTAAGCACACCGCCCTATGTGAATCATCCTAAAATGCAAAAAAAAAATAAAAATCCCTTAATTTTTTAAGCATTTAAATGAGCAGGATGTGTCTTAATTTTAGATTTCTTTACAATATACTGGTGTATAACATCAAATGAAATTGGTTGGGTTAAATCTTGGTAGATTTGTATAATGCACTGGGTCTGTAAGTCAATTGGACAGCAAAACAGTCTTGAACTTGTTTTCCAAGCAGTTTGTTGACAACAACAGGAAAAGAGATCACAGAAACCGCCAATAAGTGTGGACATCAATTATTTTTTAATTGTATAAGAGTACACTACACTAATTAAAACTAGTATTTCTTGCAATGCCAAAGGCAAAATTAATTATTAATTTTTATTAATATTCAGAAGTATCACTAGGAATATATTAAGAGATTTTGTTGTTGTGACTGCAATCTTCCGTGAATATTTGGAGCCTCGGTGAAAATTGAATAGTTAAAAAAAAAAGTCCTGGAGAGACAATATTTATCAAAAAAAGAAATTGCTCTTTAAAGTGGTCCTTCCATGACAGAACATGAAATGTGAATAAGATTATTTAAAATGCAGAAATGCTTCCTTACAAATGCTGCTTATGATAAATGGAAATTCACCATCCTTCCCCATTGTTCCGATAAATTGTTGAGTTCAATTTGTTTTTTTTGGGGGGGGGAAGTGAAGTTGAGTGGTTGAGTTTTATTAGCTGGCTTTTTATATTATTTCATTCTTCTCGCTTATTTTGCTCACTGGCAAGTGTGAATTGTTCATTAAACAGTAATAGTCCTGTAATTGTGGTGCTGTTCCTCAAGAACCTAGACAAAACATTGGTGAAACATTGATCTCATCGAATAGAGGTATATAAGTAGAACATCGATTTTATGAAAAGACACACACATATTTTATATACAGTGCCTACAAGTAGTATTCAACCCCCTGCAGATTTAGCAGGTTTACACATTCGGAATTAACTTGCATTGTGACATTTGGACTGTAGATCAGCCTGGAAGTGTGAAATGCAGCAAAAAAAATGTTATTTCTTTTTTATTTATTTTTTTTTAAATTGAGAAAAGTTTATTCAGAGGGTCATTTATTATTCAACCCCTCAAAACACCAGAATTCTGTTTGGTTCCCTAAAGTATTAAGAAGTATTTCAGGCACAAAGAACAATGAGCTTCACATGTTTGGATTAATTATCTCTTTTTCCTGCCTTTTCTGACTAATTAAGACCCTCCCCAAACTTGTGAACAGCACTCATACATGGTCAACATGGGAAAGACAAAAGGAGCATTCCAAGGCCATCAGAGACAAGATCGTGGAGGGTCACAAGGCTGGCAAGGGGTACAAAACCCTTTCCAAGGAGTTGGGCCTACCTGTCTCCACTGTTGGGAGCATCATCCAGAAGTGGAAGGCTTATGGAACTACTGTTAGCCTTCCATGGCCTGGACGGCCTTTGAAAGTTTCCACCCGTGCCGAGGCCAGGCTTGTCCAAAGAGTCAAGGCTAACCCAAGGACAACAAGGAAGGAGCTCCGGGAAGATCTCATGGCAGTGGGGACATTGGTTTCAGTCAATACCATAAGTAACGACCGCAATGGTCTCCGTTCCAGACGAGCCCGTAAGGTACCTTTACTTTCAAAGTGTCATGTCAAGGCTCGTCTACAGTTTGCTCATGATCACTTGGAGGACTCTGAGACAGACTGGTTCAAGGTTTTCTGGTCTGATGATACCAAGATCGAGATCTTTGGTGCCAACCACACACGTGACGTTTGGAGACTGGATGGCACTGCATACGACCCCAAGATTACCATCCCTACAGTCAAGCATGGTGGTGGCAGCATCATGCTGTGGGGCTGTTTCTCAGCCAAGGGGCCTGGCCATCTGGTCCGCATCCATGGGAAGATGGATAGCATGGCCTACCTGGAGATTTTGGCCAAGAACCTCCGCTCCTCCATCAAGGATCTTAAGATGGGTCGTCATTTCATCTTCCAACAAGACAACGACCCAAAGCACACAGCCAAGAAAACCAAGGCCTCGTTCAAGAGGGAAAAAATCAAGGTGTTGCAGTGGCCTAGTCAGTCTCCTGACCTTAACCCAATTGAAAACTTGTGGAAGGAGCTCAAGATTAAAGTCCACATGAGACACCCAAAGAACCTAGATAACTTGGAGAAGATCTGCATGGAGGAGTGGGCCAAGATAACTCCAGAGACCTGTGCCGGCCTGATCAGGTCTTATAGAAGACGATTATTAGCTGTAATTGCAAACAAGGGTTATTCCACAAAATATTAAACCTAGAGGTTGAATAATAATTGACCCACACTTTTATGTTGAAAATTTATTAAAATTTAACTGAGCAACATAACTTGTTGGTTTGTAAGATTTATGCATCTGTTAATAAATCCTGCTCTTGTTTGAAGTTTGAAGGCTCTAACTTATTTGCATCTTATCAAACCTGCTAAATCTGCAGGGGGTTGAATACTACTTGTAGGCACTGTATATAATTATTATATTATTTAATATATATAACTATATATTGCTATTCATAGTAAATAAAAAATGATATCTCGTGGTGTGCAATTTTTCCTGTAAGTTGACCTTGCAAAGAAAATCGCAGTCAACTGCGCTTTCCTGGTCACCTTTCTCGGTGCAAAAGTTTCAGGCAGGTGTTGAAAAAATGCTGTAAAGTAAGAATACTTTAAAAAATACAAGTGTTAATAGTTTATTTTTATCAATTAACAACATGCAGAGTGAATGAACTAAATAGAAATCAAAATCAAATCAATAATTGCAGTGAAATCCTTCTGCCTTCAAAACAGCATCAATTCTTGAAAACAATGTAGTAAAACTGCATCAGAAAGGTCTCTCCCAAGCCCAGATTTCCAGGCAGATTGAGCTTTCAAGTGGTGATGTTCAAGCTCTTTTGAAGAAACTTCAATAGATGAACAATGTTGAGGACCATAGACGCAATGGTTGGCCAAGAAACTTTGTGAAGCGGATGAAAGACACAACAAACGTTCCTTCAAAAAAACAGATGATGTCTAGCAGTGCCATCAGCTCAGAACTGTTAGCAACCAGTGGGTCTATGTACTGTTCTGAAAAATCTGGACATAAGTGGTCCTTTTGGAAAAATTGAAACAAGGTACAATTACTTCATTATGTACAAAAACATACTGTAGGAACGGAAATGCAGAACAATGGCAGCAAGATCTATGGATTGATGAGTCAAAATGTAAGATATTTGGTTGTAACAGCTTGTTCTACGAAGAGTTTGAGAGCAGCACAGTGATGAGGGTCAGCAGGATCAATTTCAGCAAATGGAGTTTGGGATTTGTTCAGGATTGATGGGTTCCTCAAAGCTGAGAAAGACAGGTAAATACTTATAGATCATGCAATACCATTAGGGAGGTGTCTGATTGGCTCCACATTTATTCTGCAGTTGGACATTGACCCCAAACATCCAGCCAATGTTCTATCAACTATCTTCAGAGTAAAGAATAAAAAGAATACCTTTCATTCGCTCCTCACGCAACTGATTCTAAGACTTCTCCCGAGCATCCCCAGTCTCCTGGAACTCACTGCCTCAACACGTCAGACTGTCTACTACACTCGCAAGCTTCAAACGGAACCTGAAAACTCATCTGTTCCGAAATGCCTATAATCTACAGTGACCTCACTGCTTCACCACCGTGCAGAGCTGCCGCCCCACCACCGTGCTGAGCTGCCGCCCCACCACCGTGCTGAGCTGCCGCCCCACCACCACCGTGCGGAGCTGCCGCCCCACCACCACCATGCGGAGCTGCCGCCCAACCTACACCCCACCTACTGTCTCCTTCCCAAAATCCTTTAGAATGTAAGCCCCAAATGGCAGGGCCCTCTTCCCTCTGTACTAGTCTGTCTATTGAAACTTGTATATGTATTGTGAGACTGTGACCGGGGTTATCTATGACGGCCGGTATGTCTCGCCCAGGTTGTGCTCACTCCATGATAGAAAGTAAATCCACTATAGGGTTAATGCTGTTTCCCTACAGGCTTAAGGAAGGGTTAAAAGGAAACAGGAACGAGGGCAGGTGTGCCGGGTGTGGGGGAAGTGACCAGAACTTCCTGAGCCCTCTGCTGGAGAGGCACATGTATTTTGTTATGGACTTTTTGTTTGGACATTAAACACCGTGTGCTGTGAACCTTGATGCCTGGATCCCGTGTCTTCTGCTGCGCAGCCGACCGCGCTACCTCACATATGGTGGAGAATCGGCGGGCATGACAGCCGGTGAGGTGTAGCATCCATCCCTGGTGACCCAGCTGCGCATGTCCTGGATTCGAGCGGCTATACTACAGCCCAAACCCGGCGACGCCATGGAGGACATACTAAAGCATTTGGCTCAGGCTAATGCACAGCAGCAACAGGCTAATGCACAGCAGCTACAAACCAATGCACACCTGCTCCAATCCTTGCAAGTGCAGGAAAAAAAACTCCAAGAACAGTTGGATCAGGCCAATGCACGTCAGCAGCAATCCTTGCAAGTGCAGGTCAAAATGCACCAAGAACAGATGGAGCAGGCCAATGCACGTCAGCAGCAATCCTTGCAAGTGCAGGACAAAAGGCACCAAGAACAGATGGAGCAGGCCAATGCACGTCAGCAGCAAGCCTTACAATTGCAGGAAAAAAGGCACCAAGAACAGATGGTTCTCCTGGCCAAGTCGATCCGTGCCGGACCGGCAGCAACAACCCCGGGACCGGGTGACGACGGCAGCGTCCGGAAAGCGGTGAGACAAGCGTTGCAAAAGATGACCCCGGGTGATGATGTGGAAGCGTTCCTGGCGGTGTTTGAGCGGGTGGCCGAGCGGGAAAAGCTGCCGACCCCGCAGTGGGCTGAGGTATTGTCGCCCTATCTGACGGGGGAACCCCAAAAAGCGTACCTGGACCTCGGTACCGAGGACGCCATTGACTATGTGACCCTGAAAGCCGAAATACTGGCTCGGTTGGGGGTGAATACCTATGTACGGGCTCAGCGGGTAAATCAGTGGTTCTATGAGGAAGCCAAACCCGTACGCTCCCAGGCCTATGACTTATTACATCTTGTAAAAAAGTGGTTGCAGCCTGACACTCTGAGCCCGGCGCAAATGGTGGAAAGGGTAGTAGTGGATCGTTTTGTGCGCACTTTACCCGTCACCGTTCAACGGTGGGTAGGACAGGGTGACCCGAGTACCCTGGACCAATTAGTGTCCCTGGTAGAGCGGCATGTGGCTACGCAGGACTTGATACGGGACACTGAGACTTTGCGTACCGCCCGTCGGTCCGGCCCCTCCAAGCCTAGGGCCAAGGACCCACCGCCGACACCGGTACAGGAGTCCGCTACCATCCTGGCTGAGGCCGCGCCCGCCGTTCCTGAGGTCCGGAAGGCCATGTACCCTAAACGACAACTTGTCAAGGGGGTTTCCTTCCCTATTAGATGTTGGCGGTGCCAGCGGGTGGGACATATGGAAGCCCAGTGTCCACTCACCACGGAGCCCATGGATTGTGGGGTTACCCGGCGGGGTTCAATGTATGCTCAGGTGGTGTGTACCGCTGACCTGGTCTCCCCAGAGACAGAGCCCCACTTGTGCCAAATACAGGTGAATGGATGTCCGGTTACAGGATTGTTGGATTCCGGAAGCTTAGTGACCCTTGTGCGATCCACCTTGAGAGCTAAAGTAAAGGCCACAGGACGCACTGTGGGGGTGGTTTGCATACATGGGGACCGCCACGACTATCCCACGGGGATTGTCACCATCACAGCACCTTGCGGTCAGGTGCAACATGAGGTGGGACTTCTTAACACTCTTCCTTATGACGTGATCCTAGGAAGGGATCTGCCCTATTTTTGGACTTTATGGAGGGGACCCCCTAAGTCCCCTCAGATATTGGTCGGTCCGGGACCTGAGCCCTACAATCCTGAATCCGGGACACCTGCCGTAGGGGTCACGATGATAGGGACAGAGTGTGAACCCGATAGGTCACCCCTAGAGGTATTGGCAGGAGAGGCTGAGACGGTCGAGCCCATCCCGGAGTTGGAGGCGTCCCCGGATACGTTTGGGACAGCCCAACTCCAGGACCCTACGTTAATACATGCCCGGAGTCGGGTGACAGTAGTTGACGGGGTGGCACAGCTGCCCAGTGCCCAGGTAAGGTACCCCCATTTCGCTCTTAAGCAGGATTTACTCTACCGGGTAGATGAAATACGGGGCGTAGGGGTAGAACAGTTGGTGGTGCCCCAGCCGCATCGCCGGCGGGTCCTCGACTTGGCTCATAAACACCTGATGAGTGGCCACCTAGGGGTCAAGAAAACGCAGGAGCGAATATTGCAAAGGTTCTATTGGCCCGGGGTCTTTGGGGAGGTAAAACGGTTCTGCGAAACCTGCCCGGAGTGTCAGCTTACTGCACCCCTGACCCATTTTCGCAGTCCGTTGGTACCGTTACCCATTATAGAAGTCCCTTTTGAACGGATAGGGATGGATCTGGTGGGGCCCCTCGTAAAGTCCGCTCGAGGGCACCAACACATCCTAGTGATCGTTGACTATGCCACCCGGTATCCCGAGGCGATACCTCTCAGACATACTGCAGCAAAGCTTATAGCTCGGGAGTTGTTTGCTGTGTTCTGCCGGGTGGGATTGCCCAAGGAGATCCTTACGGATCAGGGGACCCCATTCATGTCTAAAGTGACCAAAGAGCTATGCCGGCTACTCCAGATCAAGCAGTTGCGTACGTCTGTGTATCATCCGCAAACGGACGGTTTAGTCGAGCGTTTCAATAAAACCCTGAAAACCATGCTAAGAAGGGTGATTTCAAAAGACGGGAAAGACTGGGATATGATGCTTCCCTATTTGATGTTTGCCATACGAGAGGTGCCACAGGCATCCACGGGGTTTTCGCCTTTTGAATTGTTATACGGGCGACATCCCCGGGGATTGTTGGACCTGGCAAAGGAAACATGGGAACAAGAGCCCACCCCCCATAAAAGTGTGATTGAACACATTTTGGGTATGCAGAACCGCATAAGCGCGGTCATGCCAATTGTGAAGGAGCACTTACAGGAGGCTCAGGCCGCGCAAAGCGGCCGCTACAATAGACAAGCCACCGTGCGGACCTTTAAACCCGGGGATCGGGTGTTGGTATTGATCCCCACGGCGGAGAGCAAATTCCTGGCTCAGTGGCAAGGCCCCTACGAGATAAAGGAAAGAGTAGGGGTGGTTAACTATAAAGTATTGCAGCCCGGTAGGCGGAAACCTGAACAAATATACCATGTCAACCTATTAAAACCTTGGCAGGAACGGGAAAGCCTGATGGCTGTTTTTTCCCCACCTCCCTCCTCTTCGGGTCGTTCACATCCGGCTCCAGCGACCTCCGGAGAGGACGAACCGGAAGTAAGGATTGGAGAAGCCCTCACCAAGCAACAGAGGCGAGAGGCCAGACGGTTGGTTCAGCAGAACCCCGATGTCTTCTCCGAGCTGCCCGGTAGGACCAGTCTGATACGACATGATATTGTCACCGAGCCCCACCTGAAGGTACGCCTGAAGTCATACCGGGTGCCGGAGGCTCGACGACAAGCCATATCGGAGGAAGTAAAGACAATGTTACGCCTGGGGGTCATCGAAAAATCCCGGAGTGAATGGGCTAGTCCGATTGTCCTAATACCAAAACCCGATGGCTCCTTAAGGTTCTGCAATGACTTTAGGAGATTGAACGAAATATCCAAGTTCGATCTCTACCCCATGCCCCGGGTCGATGAGCTGATTGATAGGCTGGGACAGGCGCGATATTTTACCACGCTCGACCTGACCAAAGGGTACTGGCAGGTGCCACTAACGGAGTCCGCCAAGGAGAAAACAGCTTTTGTTACGCCGGAGGGTCTCTTCCACTATGTTGTCTTGCCTTTTGGGTTACATGGCGCTCCGGCCACGTTCCAGAGGTTGATGGACTTAGTGCTGGAACCCCACCAGGCGTATGCATCAGCGTACCTGGATGACATCATTATTTACAGCTCCGATTGGCAGACCCACTTGGAACAGGTACAAGCGGTGGTGGACGCGCTTCGAACAGCCGGATTGACAGCCAATCCCAAGAAATGTGCATTGGGACTCACGGAAGCCCGCTACTTGGGCTACGTGATAGGCCAAGGAGTGATTAAGCCCCAAATTAACAAGGTTGCGGCGATCCAGAAGTGGCCTAGACCCCTGACCACGAAGCAGGTTAGGGCCTTCCTGGGTATCGTGGGGTACTACAGGAGGTTTGTAAAGGATTTTGCGGGACTATCAGCCCCCTTGACGGACCTTCTCAAAGGCAAGAAGTCCGTCATGGTGCGGTGGACTCCGCAGGCCGAGGACTCCTTCCGGGCCCTGAAGGGGGTCCTGTGCGGACAGCCCGTTCTGGTCAACCCTGATTTCCGGAAGGAGTTCATAGTACAGACTGACGCCTCGGAGGTCGGCCTGGGGGCAGTGCTGTCTCAGGTGGTTCAGGGGGAGGAACACCCCGTCACCTTCTTGAGTAGGAAGCTCACCCCTCCCGAGCGGAATTATAGCGTAGTGGAGAAGGAGTGCCTGGCGATCAAGTGGGCCTTGGAGTCCCTACGCTATTACCTGCTGGGACGGCAGTTTCGCTTGGTGACGGATCACTCTCCACTGGTCTGGATGAGGTCCGCCAAGGAACGGAATGCCCGGGTTACCCGGTGGTTCCTTTCTCTGCAGAACTTCCGGTTTACGGTTGAACACCGGGCCGGTAGGTTGCAGGGCAACGCCGATGCCTTGTCCCGCGGCCCGTGCTTGATGGCTGGAGTTCAACCCCGCACGCTTGAACTGAGGGGGGGGGTATGTGAGACTGTGACCGGGGTTATCTATGACGGCCGGTATGTCTCGCCCAGGTTGTGCTCACTCCATGATAGAAAGTAAATCCACTATAGGGTTAATGCTGTTTCCCTACAGGCTTAAGGAAGGGTTAAAAGGAAACAGGAACGAGGGCAGGTGTGCCGGGTGTGGGGGAAGTGACCAGAACTTCCTGAGCCCTCTGCTGGAGAGGCACATGTATTTTGTTATGGACTTTTTGTTTGGACATTAAACACCGTGTGCTGTGAACCTTGATGCCTGGATCCCGTGTCTTCTGCTGCGCAGCCGACCGCGCTACCTCACAGTATTCTGTATGTAACCCCCTTCTCATGTACAGCACCATGGAATCAATGGTGCTCTATAAATAAATTAATAATAATAATAATAATAATAATAATAAAGTGATGATTTGCCCTCAAAAAAATCAACATGAAGCCTGGGAGTACACCAAAGCCAAGCGACACTACTCTGTCCTCTTCCTCCTGGACCTGTCCTCTGCCTTCAACACAGTATACCATTCCCTTCTACTACAGATTCTCTAGTCTCTGGGCATAACAGACTTGACCCTATCTGGATCTTATCATACCTAACCGACCAAACTTTCAGCATCTCCCACCCTCACACGACTTCCTCATCTAGCCTCCTATCTGTCGGTGTCTCCCAAGGTTCAGTTCTTGGACCACTGCTGTTCTCCATCTCCACCTTTGGCCTGGGACAGCTAATAGAGTCCCACGGCTTTCAGTATCATCTCTATGCCAATGATACACAGATCAACCTCTCTGGACCTGACATAACTTCCTTACTAATCAGAATCCCACTATGTCGGTCTACTATTTCATCCTTTTTCGCTGCTCGATTTCTAAAACTGAACATGGACAAAACAGAATCCATTAATTTTCCTCCTCCTCACTCAACCCCTCCAACTTACTTATCCATCAAAGTCAATGGCTGCTCACTTTCCCCAGTCCCATGTGCTCACTTCTATTTGTAAAAACATTCTTACTTTACATTACTTTTTTTCTACACCTGCCTAAAACTTGTGCATCCAGGGAACCTGTCCAGAGCATACGCTAAACTCACGCTTTACAGACACCGGGTGAACAAGGCCTTGACTTACTAGGGTCCTGAATTAGATCTATGCAGTGCCAATAACAGGCTCCAAAGC
Organism: Anomaloglossus baeobatrachus; assembly: GCF_048569485.1. Lineage (NCBI taxonomy): Eukaryota > Metazoa > Chordata > Amphibia > Anura > Aromobatidae > Anomaloglossus > Anomaloglossus baeobatrachus. The sequence goes on along the minus strand of NC_134362.1, from coordinate 203,818,612 downwards.
CTTTAGTGCAAGGTTTTTCTGTTTGTTTTTTTTAGCAAGCAGGTATCATAACACTGTCCTGCCACTTTATATTAACACATTTAAAATTCTAAAATTCCTTTGCAAACAAACAAGCAGATTGTGCATGTTTATGTTTTCAACAATTTCTGGTCACTGGAGTTTGTTCATTGACAGTATCAAGTGCTGGAAATGTACTGAACAATGTGCAGTACCCAGCAAGGTAAAAGGATACTACTAAAGAAGCAGATTCTCCGAGGATTAAGAAAGCATCTAGCCAGAACAAACCTTGCTAAATGGGTCCCTTGACACCAATTTTCCCTTTCTTTGGTGCAGCCAATCCACTTTATTTTATTGATCGACTACACTACAAACGACTCCCAACCAACCTTCTGAGGTCATAATATATGAGGCCCCCTCAGCAACTGGAACACATCCCTTCTAAACAGTTTCTCCTTTTGTGCATTAAAATATTATTTTAATCTATATGTTTTCAACCTAGTAGTAAGTAGATTATTTATGCCGGGGAGCGTCTTGTGTAATCAAGATAAAGGTTTTCGCGAATCTTTCTGATTAGCATAACTGCATCTCTGGGTAGGTCTAGGATTCACGGACATGCATAAAAGCTGGAGTTAGTGCCTAATGACTATATATTTCTCTGTATTACAGGGACACTACAAGAATCTTTACATGTTCTTAGCTTTTTCTCACAAACAGGCATCTGAATACATCTGTAAAACATGCAGCCAAGCAGAAATTAAACTCTTTATAACACACAGCTGTACCATGTATTGCAACATACCATCCCCAGTCTTTAGATTTCAATAAACATCGAGTTGAACATTTCCAATGCAAATGGACACGTATTATCCAGGAATGTTTAATGACACTTTCTGACTTCATTTTCGCTTCCTTTAATATTTTTGTAATCATCTTTTTATTCCTATGAAGGAACCCACATCTATGTTGTGTAATCGGTAAGGCTTCCTTATTGTATTTAATTGGAAGTAATATCTTTATTAGGTGTTCTGGCTCCACTCGCTTATGCAATGAGAAAACCGAAGATGGACATTTTTTAACAATTTTTCTGTTGTCATCCGTAGCGTTTAAGGAAATTTTGTACTGTTAAAGATCTGTCACCTGATTTCAGAATACCAAAGACATACCATATGTTTTGGATTATAAGACGCAACTTTTTCTCCTAAATAATTGGGAGGAAAATGAGGGATGCATCTTAAAATCCAAATGTAGCTTACCTGGGGGTGGTGGAAAGGGGTCACAGTAGGCTGAGGCAATGTTGTCCGCTGTGCAACAGGCGCTGCTCTGTGCGCTGTGATGCGGGTGCTGCTCTGTGTGCTGCGCTGCAGGCGCTGCTCTGTGGGTGCTGCGAGCGCTGCTCTGTGATGCGGGTGCTGCTCTGTGTGCTCCGCCGCAGGCACCGCTCTGTGGGTGCTGCTAGCGCTGCTCTGTGCACTGTGCTGTCGGCGCTGCTCTGTGCCGGGGCTGCGGGTAGTGAGGCACGGGCCATTCTAAAGATGTTGGCGGTGATGGCTTCAAATAATGACGCCCAGAATCAGCTCGTGCGCAGGTGGAGCTCTCAGCTCAAGATCTCATCTGCGCATGCGCTGCCTCTGGCCCATTGATGTCACAGAAGCGGACTTGAGGAAAATGGCGCCCAGATGTGGTGCGTGCGCAGCTGAGATCTTAGCTTGTCATTGTGTTTCACAGGAACTAAAGCAATGTGGAAGGAAAAAAAAAATGAAAATTTTACTTTTTCCCCACAAAAAATGTTACTTCAGCAACAAATTTAGAATTTTCACAACTATATCAGGAGAAAATGCACTATACAATTTGTTGTGGAATTTCTTCTGATTACACCATATGTGGTGGAAAACTACTATTTTGGCGTGCGGCAGGGCTCAGAATGGAAGGAACGCCATTTGACTGATGGAACATAAAATTGTCTGAAATCGATAGCAGATGCCATGTCAGGTTTGGAGAGCCACTGATGTGCATAAAAAGAAGAAATCCCACACAATTGACCCCATTTTGGAAACTAGACCCCTCAAGGATTTCAACTAGATGTGTTGTGAACATTTTGATTCCCCCTAGATGCTTGACAGAATTTTTTAACATTGAGATGTGAAAATAAAAAAACAACAAAACACATTTTTCCCACAAAAAATTAGTTTTAGCCCCAAATTTTGCATTTTCACAAGGGTAACAGGAGAAAATACAAAGTACAATTTGTTGTGCAATTTCTCCTGAGCATGCTGAAAACCCACATGTGGTGGAAAACTAATGTTTGGATGCACGGCATGGCTTGGAAGGAAAGGCGCACCATTTGCCTTTTAGAGTCCAAATTTAGCTGAAAATGATAGTGGATGCTATGCGTCCTTTTGGAGAGTCCCTGAGGTGCTTAAACATTGCAAATGCCCTACAAGTGACCCCATTTTGGAAACCCCTTACGGAATGTATCTAGAGATGTGGGGAGCACATAATTTCATTTTGGTCCGTAAAAATGAAATATTACAGGGGGTTGTCAAAGAAAATGATGCCGAAGGCTCTAAGTTTTAATTTTCACAAGGGTAACAGGAGAAAATGGACCAAAAAAATTTTTTAACGCAATGTCTTCTGAATATAGCAATAGCCCATATATTGTCAGAAACTACATTTCAGGCACAGTGCAAAGATCAGAAAGAAAGGACCACCATATTGGAGTGCAAATTTGTCTGGGATGGTTTGCAGGTGCAATGTCACCCCATAAATTAAGTGGGCTTTCCTCATTGCATTAATGCCAAACGTGTGGACACTAAGGCACCACCTTGTGGAGCTGCCGCCCCACCACCCTGCGGAGCCGCCGCCCCACCACCGTGCGGAGCTGCCAGCCTACCTACACCCCACCTACTGTCTCCTCCCCAAAACCCTCTAGAATGTAAGCCCGCAAGGGCAAGGCCCTCTTCCCTCTGTACTAGTCTGTCTATTGTAACTTGTAGATGTACTCTGTATGTAACCCCCTCTCATGTACAGCACCATGGAATCAATGGTGCTCTATAAATAAATAATAAATAATAATAATAATAATAATAAGTGCAGTTTAGGCACACTGTGGGGCTCAGAAGGTAAGGGGGCATTTGGATGTGGGACTGCAGGTTTTGCTTTTTTTTGGTGGGGGGAGGTAGCATTTTTCCAGAACCTTTGTGCTTTCAGTAATGTGGAAGCCCCCTATAGTTTTGGTAACAGATGGCAAACCTGGAGATTTGTTTTTTTGTGAGTTGAGTAAATTTTACTCTTCCGACAAGCCTTCAACCTGCAGTAACCCTCAGTCTGATATAGTGCTGCACGATCATCTCTACCATCACCTACTATATCCTCACCTATTCCTTGTAGACTGCGAGCCCTCACGGGGAGGGTCCTCTCTCCTCCTATACCAGTCTGTGCCTTGTTTTGTTTACGATTATTGTACTTGTCCCTACTATGTATACCCCTTTTCACATGTAAAGCGCCATAGAATAAACAGCGCTAAAATAAATAATAATTTTACTGGTTGCATCTTTAGAGATAGAACATTTTGGATCAGCTCACATTTATCCTGTGCTCTACGTTGAGCACTTACATTGGGGTTTCTGTCTAAATCTACAAAATACATGATTCAGGTGAAACCTCAGAGTGACCCATTCACTAATGAGGCAGAAGAGATACTATGGACTCTGTGTGGCTTCTGTTCGGCGGTATCTTGTTTTAAGATGTGCACAAAAGAGGTGGTTGACAGCACTTTTGTACACACCTAAAAACAAGGCCACGGCCGGATCATAAGCCAGAGAGAGTCCAAAGTGTCTCCATTTGCCTAGTTATAGGGAATCTTCCACTGTGGGTTCCATCTGAATAGCATTTTTCAGAGATTTACACTGAAATCCCAATATAAGCACTCAGCATAGAGCTCTGGATTAATGTGAGCCTTACTGTGATCTTTGTGAGGCAATAAACAATTATTTGTTATGCCGTTCCTCGTGCGGTATAAGTGACTGGACAGCTTTATTCTTCAGGTCAGTACGATTACAGCAATATCAGATTTATATTTTTTTTATGCTTGGTAACAATCACACACTAAAGCGGGCTTTACACGCTACGAGATAGCTACAGCGATCTCGTTGGGGTCACGGATTTTTTGACGCACATCCGGCCACTGTAGCGATCTTGTTGTGTGTGACTCCTAGGAGCGATTTTGGATTGTTGCAAAAACGTCCAAAATCACCCCTCATTGACATGGGGGTCCATTCTCAAATATCGCTGCTGTCGCGTGGGCGAAGTTGATCCTCGTCCCAGCGGCAGCACACATCGCTACCTGTGACACCGCAGGAACAAGGAACCTCTCCTTACCTGCCACACGCCAGCAATGAGGAAGGAAGGAGGTGGGCGGGATGTTCGCTCAACTCCGCCCCTCCGCTTTGATTGGCCGGCCGCTTAGTGACGTCGTGGTGACGTCACTGTGATGCCAAATGTCCCTCCCCCTTGAGGGAGGGATCGTTCGGCAGTCACAGCGCCGACGCCGACTAGGTAAGTGTGTGTGACGCTGCCGTAGCGATAATGTTCGCTGCGGCAGCGATCACCAAATATCGGCATAACGATAGGGGCGGGTGCTATCACGCTCGCCATCGCTAGCATCAGCTAGCGATGTCGCAGCGTGTAAAGCCCGCTTAAGAAACAATGAAATGGGTCCCCACATCTCTGGCTGTGCCAATCAAATGTCAGTGTTAGCTGTTAGCATGGGCTGTCACTATGTGTTTTCACACAGTGACAGTTTAAATCCATGACATACCTAGCATATCAAGATGCGGGAACTGATACATGCTCATGGCGAGCAAGGTACGTCATTCAGTGTTAAGGGGTTAAATTGAGTATTTTCGGAGTCCAGCTAGAGCAGGACTTATAAAATGCTCATTTACTATTATGCAATGATTTGTTCAAAAAAGTTTCTACATTTTTTGTGATGTATTTTTCAAGTAAGTACACTAGCCTCGTCAGGTGTAACGTAACTATTCAGCAGTGTATTAAGGTTATATTCTGAAATCTAGGGATAGTACCACTTTCAAAGGAATTCAACTGAAGGCCGCTTTACACGCAACGACATCGCTAACGAGATGTTGTTGGGGTCACGGAATTTGTGACGCACATCCGGCCTCGTTAGCGACGTCGTTGCGTGTGACACGTACGAGCGACCGCCAACGATCAAAAATACTCACCTTATCGTTGATCGTTGACACGTCGTTCATTTCCCAAATGTCATTGCTGGTGCTGGACGCAGGTTGTTCGTCGTCCCTGAGGCAGCACACATCGCTACGTGTGACACCCCAGGAATGACGAACAACACCGTACCCGCGTCCTCCGGCAACGAGGTGGGCATGACTTCCATCATGTGGCTGCACTCCACCCCTCCGCTTCTATTGGACGCCTGCCATGTGATGTCGCTGTGACACTTCATGAACCGCCCCTTTAGAAAAGAGGCTGTTCGCCGGCTACAGCGACATCACTAGGAAGGTAAGTATGTGTGACGGCTCCTAGCGATATTGTGCGCCACGGGCAGCGATTTGTCCGTGACGCACAAACGACGGGGGCGGGTGCTTTCACGAGCGACATCGCTAGCAATGTCGCAGTGTGTAAAGCGGCCTTTAGTCTTCAGTGTACTGAATTAGCAAATATGCGCAGCTAAAACACTTATGAACACTCGTGTTTTTAAAGCCATAGCTCCTTGGTGGAACACCTGCCATAGAAAAAGGTCCAGTTTGCTATTAGTCTACACAGAACAAAATTAATTATGTCAATTAGCTTTTAAAAGTGATCAAATACAGCAGAGTAATAATTATGAGGCTGCTCTGTATACGTGTATATACAGCAGCTTGTCAGTCATAGCAGAGAAAGGCAGGGGGAGTGCTCCCCTTATGAATAACTATGAGCCCACTAAATTCTTTCATAGTTCCTTTAACTCTTTTGGACTTGTATCTGTTATATGCTGTCCTTAAATAGTGCAACATATTCAGCTGACATCAGGCTTTTTTTATTGCCCCTACAGTTACCAACCAGTAATGTGTGTGTATTGTATGCATTAAAATACTGCTGCCGTTTCCAGGACTGGTCTGAGTCCTATCCTGCATGATGTGACCGCAGCTATGGGTTTCTGGCTCACATTGCAGACCATAACTTCCTTTCTTGATTTAAGCCTATGAAAAGGCCTTGTTATGAGTCTCGTAGACTTACATTCAGAAAGTGACCTCTAGGTCTACACAGGTCTACACACACAAGACGCTGTGAGAAGTGAGAGTTGGACGTAAACAACTATGGTCATGTGATGCAGGACAGGACCAGAGCGGAGATGTAAATCGCAGCAGACAGCAACAAATGGGGCAATAAAAAAAAAAAAAAAATCAGGGTGGTTTTCTAAGAATTATGTTTACTTTTAATATATTGATTTATTTCTAGAAGGAAAAATATGCACATTGGCTATCTGGAACACTCCTTCCATGTCCTTGTGGTGCATATGACTAATGTACTAGAGATGCTTGCACCAGTGGTATTCTGTAGGACAGGATGGGGATTGTTGGCCAAGAAAGATAGTTTTGAAGGCAATCTCTACACTAACTATGATGCTAGTCAGTACTTACGGGTAGTACAAACGGAAAAGTAGTCAGGAAAGCCGAGGTCTGGTAACAGGAGGACAAGTAATGCATTCCAGGAGAAAACAGAGGCATAGTCAGGTTATGATCTGAGGTCAGGTTTCCAGGAAGGCATGTATGGATATAGGGAGTAAACTAAGACGTGGTCAGGTAACGGTTTAAGGTCAAAAGCCAGGAGGTCGCAAGAAGAGCAGGGAGCAGGCAGAGGAGAGTCAAACAATAGTCTGGGGTCGGAGTACAAGAATCAAAACAAACAGGAATACAGGCTAACCGCACTATTCACAAACCAGAATGTACGACTGGCAAGGTTCTGGAAGAGCATGCTCAGTAAAGAAGAGGAGCAATTACCAGGAAGATGGAACACCTGAGCAATCAGCACCTCCCAGAACATTCATGGAATCCTGCGCTGTCAATCAATCTGCCAGCTCAGTAGCTCAGGAAAACACAGCAGAGCATCTCCTAATGTACAAGATGCTCTGCACAGAGGAATCATGTTACTGCTAGCTCTGTAGTTCAGGAAAGCGCAGCAGAACATCTCCCAACTCCTAGTGTGCAAGATGCTCTGCACAGAGGAATCGTGTCACTGCCAGCTCTGTAGTGCAGGAAAGCACAGCAGAGCATCTCCTAGTGTGCAAGATGCTCTGCACAGAGGAATCATGTTACTGCCAGCTCTGTAGTCCAGGAAAGCACAGCAGAGCATCTCCTAGTGTGCAAAATGCTCTGCACAGAGGAATCGTGTCACTGCCAGCTCTGCAGTCCAGGAAAGAGCAGCAGAGCATCTCCTAGTGTACAAGATGCTCTGCACAGAGGAATCATGTTACTGCCAGCTCTGTAGTCCAGGAAAGCACAGCAGGGCATCTCCTAGTGTGCAAGATGCTCTGCACAAAGGAATCGTGTCACTGCCAGCTCTGTAGTCCAGGAAAGCGCAGCAGAGCATCTCCTAGTGTGCAAGATGCTCTGCACAGAGGAATCGTGACAGTAACTACACCTTTTCAACAAAATATGTGTGTCATACATTTCTCCACTGGCCTCCACAGAAAGTCTCAATGATGGCCAACGTACTGAACTATTCCATATCACACCACTAAGTTCACATTAAGACTGACATTTTGGAAAAAAAAAACATTAATTAAATCTACTCTAAAGTTTAATGACATTTTACGGTCTCCTCCTACTGTTTATAGCTCACCATATGGTAGTAACACATAACCGTTTTACTCACATAATTTAGCATGGGGTTTTTTAGCACCACTTATACAATAATTGTGATGTATGTGGTCAAAAGTTTTAAGGATGCCAATAAATATAGTAGTACATAGAGGATAAAGTCCAACTTCTCAAGGATGGAGGTTATGTAAATAGCATAAAGTAGTGTAAGGTGTAGAGTTATGTGAAAAATGTGTGAGGAAAGAACAGAACTTCAGATGGGATGCAGAAAATTGGGAGAAGATCAGGAAGTGTAGTCGGAGAATCTCAGGAAAGTGGATCAGCGTAACGGACGACTTCACTTAGAGCAAGGGGCAAAGTCAGACATTATAAGGCAAAGTGAGCACCAATGTTGGGCAGTATCAAGCAAAAATACAAAGTCTGAGAATGTACTTTAGTCACAAAAATTAGGGATATCTGGCTCTAGAGTGAAACTTATGGAGAACGTAAAAAGTTCAAGAAACAGTGATATATCACCATGAAAGGATGGCATTTAAGTAAAATCATGCAATGGTGATATCTTCATCTCAATTTATTGAAATAAAAGTCAACAACAGGGGTGGGTATAGCCCCCTCCAGCCACACATCTCCCAAAAAAATGTCAATGTCTCAATAACTTGCTATGTGGCCTTGAGCATCAGTTACGGATTGACAACAATGCCTCCTGTTAGTCACAGGTGGAGTTATTGTCTGCGGAGGCATGGCATTCCACTCTTCTTGAAGGGTGGCCCTCAGGTCATTGAGGTTCTGGGGTACAGAGTTGTGAGCCTCTATACGGTGACTCTGATCCCAAAGGTTTCTATGGGATTCAAGTCTGGAGAAAGTGTAGGCCACTCAATTTGAGGTCCCCCAGTCTCCAGCAGCTGCTCCCCAATGATGCCACCTAGATGAACTTGAGCATTGTTGAAAGATGAAATTAGGCCTGTGTTGTTGCATAGGCACAATGACTGGATTAATTATGTTATTCCAGTATTAGGGGCTTGTCACTGCACCATTCACACAGTGTAGGGCCGTAATGTATTGTGTAGACACATCGACCCAGACTATAACTCCACCACCACCAAAGGCTCCTCTGGTAACAAAAGTGTCTGATGCAACATAATTGGCGGCCATCATTTCTGCTCAACATGAATTGACTTTTGTCAGTGAACAGCACTGAGGCCCACTGATTCCTCGTTCAGCATAGATGATGCCTGTGCCTGCTGTGTGGTCAGGTACCCTTTCAGGTCATTTAGCACGCAGACCACGTTGATGTAAATGGTTTTCAAAGGTCTGACGTGATACTTGGGCACCTCTCACCTACATTAAATTTGCCTGGAGTTGTGTCGCCTTCATTATCCAGTTCTGAAGGACATTTTTCACAATGGAGCGGTCATCAGTGTGGAATGTGGCCAAAGGATGTCCACTTCTCTGCCTTTTTGTGACTCTTTCAGTCTGTCTGTATTTCAGTACAACCTGCTAATGACACTAAACTCAGTGAACACTTCTGTCTGAGAACATCAGCTTGAAGCCTCACAATGGTGCGGTACTGTTGATCAACTGTTAGGTGTCATGTTGGTCTCATTATATAAAAATGTACTTGGGTTCTTTTGGACCCTCATGGATCCAGACTTTTACATTTTAGGTCCGCCCATCACTAGTTAGAGTGCCTATTAGGATCATCCTGAAATGTCACCCAAAAGCAAAATATCCCTAACTTTTAGTAAGTAGTGTCTACATAGCACATAGCCATCAAAAATCCAAGAAACGCTGGAACATTTTAGAGATACTATAATTTACACATTTGTCTTAGGGCGGCTTTGCACGTTGCGACATCGCAAGCCGATGCTGCGATGTCGCACGCGATAGTCCCCGCCCCCGTCGCAGGTACGATATCGTGTGATAGCTGGCGTAGCGAAAATTATCGCTACGCCAGCTTCACATGCACTCACCTGCCCTGCGACCGTTGCTCTGGCCGGCGACCCGCCTCCTTCCTAAGGGGGCGGGTCGTGCGGCATCATAGCGACGTCACAGGGCAGGCGGCCAATAGCGGCGGAGGGGCGGAGATGAGCAGGATGTAAACATCCCGCCCACCTCCTTCCTTCCGCATATCCTACGGAAGCCGCGGTGACGCCGGTAGATGTTCCTCGCTCCTGCGACTTTACACACAGCGATGTGTGCTGCCGCAGGAGCGAGGAACAACATCGGACCGTCGCGTCAGCGTAATTATGGATTACGCCGACGCTGCACCGATGATACGATTACGACGATTTTGCGCTCGTTAATCGTATCATCTAGGCTTTACACACTACGATGTCGCATGCGATGCCGGATGTGCGTCACTTTCAATTTGACCCCACCGACATAGCACCCGCGATGTCGTAGTGTGCAAAGCCCGCCTTAGACCATACCTGGAGACAAGACTAGTCCAGTTCTGTCTGGCTTCTCCCATTGCTGCTCTAGATGATTGATAAATAAAAAAATAAAACTTTATTTTTTTATAGCGCTAACATATTCTGCAGTGCTTTACATACATCAGGAACACTGTCCCCATTGGGGCTCACAATCTATATTCCCTATCTGTATGTCTTTGTAGTGTGGGAAGAAACCGGAGTACCCAGAGGAAACCAACGCAAACACGGGGAGAACATACAAACTCCTTGCAGATGTTGTCCTTGTAATGGAATACACCTGTCAATCCCCTGCAGCAGTGCTGGAAAATGTCAGCCAGGGGCAGAGCCAGACTCATATAATGTTTAGCTATGGTCCCAAGCTAGTTATATAAAGAGGACTTTTTACCAGTTTGAGGAAGGAATAGTATCTACAGAGCTAAGTAAAACATAGTTTTCATGTTTTAATTTCTCCACTCTGCTATGGATATAGTTGCTTGTAAAGTTAACCGTATAATTTATTTTAAATTCAACTTGGCATTACCAAAGACTTGTGTCTAGGGGTGTGTACTTCTTCCCCTGCATGAGGCTGACCAATCACAGTCAAGCTGTCACACACTTGGAAAAATAAGAACACAGCCTCATCTCTGCAGCTACCATGTAGAGATACAGCAGAGCTGAGTTATGGATCATTACAAAAACTTCCACATCTTACCTCACAGTGCTGTCAGCTCTAAACCTCCTCCCCATTGACTGTCATCAGGTGAGATCTGGAAGTGTGTGTAATGATATATAACCCAGCTATGTTGTATCTCTACACAGTACCTCCCGAGATCAGGGACGAGGGCTTCTTTTTCCCCTGTGTGTTGCTGCACTCCATATGATTGGTCAACCCTCAAGCAGGTAAAGAAGTACACACCCCTGGAGACAAATGGTGCAACCAGGCATTGATTCAAAGTTTGGGCAGCGTGAATTAAGTGAGAGGTTACTTTTAATCAGGAGAATTAGTTTAGGGTCCAACAATAAGACTGCTGCATATGGCCAAAAGCACCACCCATACATGGGGCGAATGATTGTAAAAGCTTGGGTTAACATTGAAATGTTACTGGCAAAACTTAGCACTGATTTCTCCCTGTTTGAGGGCATGATTAGTATTACCATGCTGCAGCTGCACTAAGGGACCTTACCTTTAACATACTGTGATGATTATGTATAATGAAAGCACAAATGAGCGCTCAAAAAAAGATGTTAAATGAGTTTTTTGATGAACATGTTACCACCTATAGAGATGATCACTTTTTAAATCAATGGGTGTCCAACCGCTGGGACCGGCACCATTTGGCAAAATAGGTAACTTTTACGCCCATTAGAATGGAACAGCAGTCTACATGCTCGAGCAGCACTCCATTAACTCTCTACGGGACCGCTGGGTGTCATGGACGGCTTTTTCCGCCAGTCCTACAGGGCAGTGTTCCCCAACTTTAGTCCTCAAGGCTCACCAACAGTGCATGTTTTCAGGATTTCCTTAGTATAACATAGGTGATAATTTAATTACCTGTACAATTCCAACACCTGTGCAATGCTAAGGAAGTCCTGAAAACGTGCACTGTTGGTGGGCCTTGAGGACTAGAGTTGGGGAACACTGCTACAGGAAATGAATAAAGTGTCAGTCAGGCATCTGAACTGCCACTCCATTTTAATGAGTATAAAAGTTCCTCAACAGTGATACCAATCCCCTTTTCAGCCAATCAGTGCGGGACCCCACTTATCAATAAGTTATTACAGGACTACCCTTTTACTTAAAAGGTGGGGACAGTAACTTGGTTTTCACATATTTAAGGGCAAAACAACATCTATAAAGGAAAAATACCTGGTAAATAAAAACAGATTCCACTTTTAGGAAGCTTTGCATACAGCAATAGCTAACATAGTACTCATCATCTTGCGAAATCGCTAACTAAAATGCTATCATTAATTGATGCCATTACAATGTTTCTTTAGCTGAGATCTATTAAATCTTTACAAGCTCTTCTCTTTAAACTGAGTAGTAGGGATTCTACAAAGAATCAAATGTGTGAATAATAGAACAATAGGGAAAAAAAATATTCATAAAAAAGCCAAAATCCAGCATTGTGTTTAATGATGCATTATCTCCAGCCTGAGAGAGCCCTGGTACTAAGATGCATCAGTTATTGCAGACGCAGAACATACATTTAAAGTTTTGTATCAAAAGAAAATAATCCAACAAGGTGCAATCTACAGGAAAACGTATATGAACCTAATGCATTTGTAGAAAATGTTGCATATTTGGAAAATAATGGATTTTTTTTTTTTTTTGAGGACATCAGCATCTAATAAAAATAACCATTCCGGGAACTTTTTGTATCTTTGGACCCTTGCACCTCTGCTTTAATTACATTACATTCTGAGATAAACTGTTACACCCCCCCCCCACCTCCCGCCGAGAAATGGTCCATGTTCGATGGGATGAGCCACATAAAGTCTGCATAAAAAAAAGCGGCGACCACAATTAAGATGAATGCTTTACGCTGTAATGTTAATAAATGCACTTTAAAGATATTATACAGATTTATCTTTTTAAATGTGTTGCTCGTATCCATGATTTTATTTGGAAATGAAAAAAACAAACTTTTTTTTTATCACTAAAAGCTTTTGGAGCACAATTTTATGTCTAAAGGTTATTAGCTAGACTTTCCTTCTTCACGAACACTTTTTTTTTTTTTTTTACATTTTTTATTGTCATCTTAGTTACAAATTCTATTCTACAAAAGCTCCTCGTATCAATTTCAGACTAAGGAGAAATATATATATATGTAGGGGGAATGTACCACCCCACAGTATTCGAAAAGATTTTAAGTGGAAAAAGGTATTTAGTATTTTTAATAAGCATCTTCAATAGTATTGAGCTAGTTTCTTTGTTCATATCACAAGATTAATTATGCTGTCAAGCACTTTCAAGGCCTGCTTAACAAAGATTCAGTGATATAATGGTGTGCTTTGCAATGCCTTTTTTTTCTGCATAGCAATCACAATCAGCATTAAACAATTTAAAACCCTTTCACCAGCCGGAAGTTCTGAAGTGGCTTTTAATCAACAAAAGTAATTTTGCAAACAACTAGCTGTACAGCAACTTCTGTTTAATATATGTTTACTAATTCATAATATTCGCACATTTTTATTTTTTTTATTTTTTAAAAAAAACAAGCATTGTTTAAGGGAAAAAGAGTTTGTGAAATATAAGGGGGAACTTTAGAAACCGAGAAAATATTTAGAATTAAAAAAAAAAGAACGACAATAGCAAAGACGACGTCGGATTCTGGGGTCCATTCCGGTCTGTTCGAGAATGTGACATTATCAAGGCAATTTTTATAAATATGTGCAGCACAAAAATCTACAAACCGGGAAAAAAAAAAGATAATATTGCCAAAAATTATCAAACATTTTCTCCTTCTTTGAGGCAGAATTACATTACACTTCTGTCATTTTCTCTTGCCACATTTATAAATGAAACTAACCTGCTAATGACACCTTTAAAACATTCATTTTTTTTTTAACAGAGGCAGAAAAAAAAAAAAAACAGATGCTAGAAGCTTTAATTTGTAGGATCTCTGCATGTAGTAATTAGCAACTTGGAATGTGATTTTTATGCCATAAATCTCTCGCGTTTGACACTATACTAACCCTAGAGAGAAGTGACCCTAGGATACAATGCCACAGGACACGTGGAGCAAATCTTGTCATAAGAAATAACAGGGTCAGAAGACACTGTTAATGAAGTCATAGCAACTGGTGTAAGAGCCAATCAGAGAAAGCAACTGTCCGTAAATGAGGATATAATTAGCAGAAAAAAAAAAATAATATGCTTTGGTTTGATACTTGGAAAGCCAGTAATGACAGCGATGACTAGATACCAAACCAAATTCCTAAAGATTAGACAAATAAAGAACATCTAATTAGCAAAACGCGGCTTTTATCGTAAGAATAAAAGTAGGGAGGAGCAATGGTGGATTCTCACAAAGGAAATATACATTTCGACTAAATGACACGCACGCTCTTGTAATACCTATAGGCACAAATTAACTGTTGTGCACTATGAACCACACCTCGGTGTCAAAGATTTAGTCTCTTTTTTTTTTCTCTTTATATATGACATTATTATAATGATAGTTGCCTGTTATGTGTAAATTATATATTTTTCCTTATGTAACAATAACTCATTAAAACCAGGCAATTCTTTTTTTATTATTATTATTTTTTTTAAATTGGTCATTAATTGCCCTGTCTATACGGCTTTATTAAAGAAGAAACCAAATCCTTGAATTCGTTAGCTGTATCTTTTTTTTTTTCCCAATTAAAAATTACATGAAGAAAATCAGTATTTTTGTCAAGAGCTTAATTAGTATTGATATTTCCTGGTTATTATTGCGCACGGCTTCTTTTATTATTTTGGAACGTGGCATAGCGACAGGCCTATTTTTATATATAATTGTGACAATTAACCATGTATCGTGAATGCTCCAGCTTACAATTCGTTGTCAGTGAGCTGCTATTGTTGTACACCCGTGTAAACACCGGGCGTAATTTATGGCCGCATAGCTTTGGAATGTCTATAACATTAAAATACTTATAGTACAGCATTTTTTAATTAAAACTATTCATCAGGGGAAGTCCAGGTATCATGCATCTCCTTCTTTGCGGTGGGGGGTTCTGGCAGTGAGACCGAGCAAAATGATAGTGCAATAAAAACAGTATTTGTCTAGATTCATAGAACTTAGATAAAAATGTTTGCAAATGCATTCAGGAAATTAATTTAAAAACTTTGTTCATAAACATTAGAGCTGCCGTTGATTACATGTGTGTAAATTAGGGGAAAAAAACAATATTGCATTCTTGCTTCCCTATTAGCTTTGATTCAAATAGGAATTGTGCCGACGAAGCTGATCTCAAATATTTCTTTCGCTCTAAATATTAACCATATGTTCGTTGTTCCCCTATTGCTATTTATGTGACATGCAAAAGAATTGTGATACAAATACCGGCAGAGTGTAGATTATATTAAAAGTAATAGATAAGATATGGAAGGATAATCAATAGAATATTATGCCCATATATTTCCCTGATACTTCAAACTCAACTTTTTATTACCAAGTGGGAAATCCATGATAAAGAGATACCATCAACCTTTCTACGGCTGTAGCCGAAATGTGTCCAACTTCTAAATCTAGTATGATGGATGAGACACTCAGGATAGTATTAAAGGGGTTGTCCATTGCTAGGACAACCCTTTCTGATTTCACGGTTCCTCCCGGTAAAATAATAAAGCCTATACTCACCTCCCATACCGGCGCCTTGCCACCGGTGTTCAGAATCGTAGTGCTGGGGATTCTGTGGGGTTGTGATGCCACGCGAGCATCGAGTCCAATTAGCACCGGCATCCTTCACCCCGCCTTTGGACTAAATGAGTTAATCAACAGGAAGTTAGTGCTGCGTCTGTACTCATTCCTGTTGATTGTTCATTTGGTCCAAATACGGGGAGAAGGAAGCTGATGCTGATTGGAAACGGGGCTCACAGGCTGTTACAACCCCATGTGAGCCCCGGCACCATGATTCCGGACACCACTAGAAGGGTGCCAGTAAATGGAGGAAAGTATAGTCTTAATTATTTTACCTGGGGAAAATGTGAAATCAGAAGGGGTTGTCCTAGTAATAGACAATCCCTTTAATATTAAAAAGGGTAATCCAACCTATAAGTGTTAAAGGTAAAAAAAAAGACATAATCCGCCTTTCCTTTCCTCCAATAATCCAGCGACGACCCTGTAGCGGTATTTTGATCTTTGATGGCAGAATGTGACTGCTGCAGCCACTCAGTGACTGCAGTACTCAATTTGCCACACAACTAGAATCCTGGCTCCTATCGCTGAGTGGTGCTGCCAGTAGCGCTGCACGTAACAGCTGCGGCAGCTCACACGGCGGCTGTATATAAACAAAGCATGTGGGAACTGCTGGAGAGTCAGCGTTGGATCATCGGAATGGGGGGGACTTATAATAATTGACTACTGTATCTTTTTTAAAAAGGTTGGCAACTACTTTAACATTGATGGCCTTAGGATAGGTCACCAATGTTTGACCGGCCGGGGTCTGACACCCTGCACCCTCGCCGATCAGTTGTTCTCGGTGCCGGCAGGTGGCCGGAAATGCTCAGCTTCGGAGTTCCCCGTCTTCTCATAGTGGATAGGTGCTGCACATCTGCCTCCCATTTAAATCAATAGGAGTCGGATGTGCAGTATTCGGCCACTATCAGAAGACAGGACAGCTACAGAACTAAACATTTTCGGCCGCCTAATTCTACCACCGAGAACTGATTGGCAGGAGAGTCGGGTGTTGGACCTCGGTCAATCAATCATTGATGACCTATCCTAAGGATAGGCCATCAATGTTAAAGTAGTGGACAACCTCTTTAATTATGCTGAATAGATAGTTATGTTTTGGGTTGCAAATTTTGATAATACACCACATTTTGATTTTTGTTTTTTTTTGGGGGGGGGGGAATTTGTGACCTTTAAACCACTGTTTACATTGTTTGTTTTTTTTTCAGGAAGAGGGGATCTGGTTGTAGTACAAAAGACATGCACAACATGATAAAAATGGAAAGGTACAAAACTGGATGCAGTGTCACAGGGAGAAAACGGGTAGAGAACCCTTTAAATACTGATATCAGACCAAATAAAAATCCCAACATACAGTAGATATATGTATTCCCTGATCAATGATTTGCCTTCAAGGGGTTGACTATTCAGAATAATACACAAAATGAAGAGTGGGACTTCTCCTCCAGGACCCTCTTAAGAAATAATGACTCTTTCTCTCTGACAGACCCTGGCCATCTATTGATAACACAGGTTTGCAAGAAGAAATAATTTCTAAATACTTTTGATCGCTAAATTACACAGATTTTTTCATGTACCATATTTTGGCCCCTTTGAGTGACCTTTGGTGGATGATTTTGGGGGTCATTAGATTTGTTAGAAATTAATGGACGCTGTGCTTTAAATGGCTGCTGTGGGCAGAGAAGATTTTCTTCACCCAGCTTCCAAAGAGTGTTGTTGTCCACAGCATCCAAACATAACATATATTTCATTTGTTTTTCATGGTAAAAAGCAGAGAAAAGCATTTCCTTCCATCTACTTCATAAGATGGTGCTCTTGTGTATTGCTGTGATCTTCCTGGGCTGGTGGAAAGCTTTTACATTTATTACAATACGAGCGAGTGGAGACTCTATTGAGTCATCCAAGAAAAGTCAAAAGCTGCTACTGCATAATGGCAGCAGGTATGCTTCAGTTCCTGTAGGGCGTTCTGTGCACTTTGAGTTTATCTGTGCTGTATTGTCATATAAAACACCCCTACATTGTTATTTTTTGTTTTCTAACGTTTGTTCCTCTTAAATTATCCCTTTATTCTCTGCAGCTCTTTGTTTACATTTAGCTCCAGCAAACTGACCACTTCCTGTGCCAAACCTCCCAGTCAGAGCTGGCACCGCCAAGCCTCAGTGTCCAGCCCCTCCACCTGGCAGCCCCGCCCTCTGCCCGCCCCCTGCACACACATTCCCTGCCAGTATTCTGCCCAGCACTGACCTGTTATCACTACAGCAATGGAAATAACAGCCCCACATAGGGCTCTGCACACCACACACACATAGGGCTCTACACACCACACACACATAGGGATCTGCACCGCACACACACATAGGGCTCTGCACACCACACACACATAGGGCTCTGCACACCACACACACATAGGGCTCTGCACACCACACACACATAGGGCTCTGCACACCACACAAACATAGGGCTCTGCACACCACACACATAGGGCTCTGCACCGCACACACACACATAGGGCTCTGCACCGCACACACACATCGGGCTCTGCGCCACACACACACACACAACGCGCACACACACACACACACCGGGCTCTGCGCCCCACACCACATCAGGCTCTGCAACGCTCCACCCAGCCACCACACACACACACACACACACATCGGGCTCTGCACCCCACATCACATCAGGCTCTGCAACCCTCCCCCCACCCACACACACAAACACACACAAACACACACGGCGCTCTGTACCGACCCCCCCCTCACCATCGTTCTGTACCGACCCCTACCACCATAGGGAACACATGTGGGCTACATTTACATGACCGTTCCGTTTTTGCGGTCCGCAAAAAACGGTCCATTTTTTCACGGATGCATCCATGTGTCATCCGTGTGCCTTCCGTTTTTTTTGCGGACCGCAAAAAAACGGAAGCAGCAAGAAAGATAAATAGATGAGTAGATATAGAGATGAAGATAGATATAGAGACAGAGAGATAGAGGGATGAATGAATGAATAGATAGATAGAGGGATAGATAAGAAAGACATATATAATGTCCTACCCCCTGCATATTCTAAGCTGGCACCCTTTAGTGACTTTCATGTGGCACTAAAGGGTGCTTAGCCTTGTATTTAGCCAAAAAATAAATAATTAAAAAAAACATGTAGGGTCCCCCCTATCTTTTGTAGCCAGCTAGGGTAAAGCAGACGGCTGCAGCCTGCAGACCACAGCTGGCAGCTTCACCTTGGCTGATAATCCAAAACAGAGGGCACCCCACGCTGTTATTTTACATTAAATAAATAATTTAAAACAAAAATCATGGGGTCCCCCCAAATTGGATCACCAGCCGAGGTAAAGCGGACAGCGGTGGTCTGGTATTCTCAGACTAGGGAGGTCCACTGTTATTGGACACTCCACAGCCTAAAAATAGCAGGCAGCAGCCACCCCAGAAGTGACGCATCCATTAGACGTGCCAATCCTGGCGCTTTTCCCCAACTCATTCCGTTGCCCTGATGCGGTGGCAAACGAGGTAATATATGGGGTTGATGCCAGATGTGTAATGTCACCTGGCATCAAGCCCAGTAGTTGGTGATGTCACACGTCTATCAGATACCTGACATCACCAACCCAGTCAGTAATAAAAAAAATAAACAACAAAAAAAGTTTTATTTGACAAAACACTCCCCAAAACATTCCCTCATTCACCAATTTATTGAAAAGAATAATCAAATCCGGGTCCGGCGTAATCCAATAAGGGGGACACATGACTATCCATACCATAGTCACTGTCCCAGTCAATGAAGAACAGAATGTTCCCCATTGGCTGGGAGAGCAGTGCAGTGACCTGAGCTAACATCAATAGCCCAGGTCACTGCAGGGGATGACGAGCGCTGCTAACAGAGGTTAGATGAGATCATTACCTGCTGTGACGATCTCCTCTTCACTCCTGTCAGCGATGTCACTGCCTTCTATGCCCGTCGCGTTCTCAGCAGTATCGCCCGTGACGTCATCGCTCGTGACAAAAGAATGCAGCGGGCATAGAAGGCAGTGACCGCGCTGACAGGAGTGAAGAGGAGATCGTCACAGCAAGTAATGATCTCATCTAAGCTCCTGGCAGCAGCGCTCGTTATCCCCGCGGCTGCCAACACTGCAGGGTGAGAATCTGCATGCGGGCAGACACACACTGCAATGAAGGCAGCCGCGGGGCTGGAGCGGGACACAGACTGCACGGGCACTCCTGCTATCCTGAGCAGGGGGCCCAGTGCTGGCGGTGACACCATGGGCGGGGAGAGTACAGGGTGCGAGGGAATGTGTGGGAGGGTGCAGGGAAGGGGGCGGGGACTCACACACTCTACAGCCCAGCAGGGCGGCAACAAGCTGTTCCAGATTTGCATGTCAACATGGTCCTGCCCATGTTGACATGAAATGACCGGAAGCAGCAAAATCGCGGCAGGAGTGGTCACATGACCACTCTGAGCCGAGGGAGAGGGGCTGACAACAGGGCAGGTAAGTGGTCACTATCTACTTACCTGCCCCAATGTAGCCCAATAGGGTAATAATAATAAAAAAGTCAAAATAAGCCGGATAACCCCTTTAAAGGAAAGTGATTATAAGTCAGACTTTATTTTCAAGGAACTTAACTACGGGAATCAACGATGGTCAATATGTAGTGAACTGAAAATTCTCTCTTTGCTCCTTGGGCAGCAAGGAGGATTCATGAAGTACCCATGTTTTTGGTGTTAATGGAGCCCATAAAGTTGGCCAACGAAAACATCTTACAATGTGGACTCAAGAACATAATTGCAGAAAGTTTAGATAATCCCATTAAAGATCTCCTGCAACCACTCCATATTAAGCTTGGATTAATGAAGCGGTTTGTGAGAGCTCTACCGAAAGGTGTAGAGACTTTAAAGTACCTGTGTACCAAGTTTCAGGGACTGTCCAAAGCAAAACTGAAGGCAGGCATTTTTGTAGGTCCAAATATTTGGAAACTCATGAAGGACGACGAGTTTGAAACAAAAATGAAAGCTGTTGAGAAAAGGGCTTGGGATTCTTTTAAAGAAGTCGTGAAACAATTTCTAGGTAACAACGCAAATCTCAAATTTAAGTCCATCGTGATGAACATGCTAAAATGTTTCAAAGCTTTGGGTTGTCTAATGAATTTGAAGTTACATTTTTTGCATTCCCACTTGGACAACTTTCCTTGGTGCGGTTAGCGAAGAGCAAGGAGAAAGATTTTATCAGGATATTAGGGAGATGGAACGATGATACCAAGGTAGGCGGAACGTGAACATGATTAGTGATGACTGTTGGATGCTTCACAGAGAAGACCCGCTGGCCTTCTATACCAAAAAAATGTATCAAAGGAAGTTTTTAAGAAAAAAGGAAAAATGTGCAAGAATTAGTTTCCAACAAAGATGAAGAATAAATGTTCAATAAATTTAAATATATATATATATATATATATATATATATATATATGTATATATATATATATATATATATATATATATATATATCTATAATATTGAGTATGTTTTTGGTTACAATACAAATTTTTCTTGTTCATTTCGCTTGTACGTAGTTCAGACACGTTTTGCGCAATATCCATATGTGATGGTATAAAACAGAAGGTACATTTGTTTTTGTTTTTTTTTTAAATCAGGGCATATGAAATTAAGTTTCAGTCACTGGATTCAAACAATTTTCATAAACCCAAATTTTGCATACCTGTGTAATTTGCCTTTCAGTAGCAGATGCTGGGGAAATGTCTTCAAGATACCAGGAGGAGAAACATTACCCTTTGGATTCCAGTCAGAAGCCACTCATAGAGGCAAATCAGATCTCATACATTGCACTGACGAGGGGCAATACCCAAAATACCTTGTCTACAAATTGAGATATTCTGGTTCATTTTTTATCCTAAGTCATAAGGCAAGGCTCATCAAAGGGTCCAAATTTACTTTTAGGATTGCTACGTCCAATAGTTGGCACTAGAGTTCAAGATCTCTTCTCTGAAGAGGCAATTTGTATATTGATTGCAAGTTAAAAACAGATTATTAAGGGGGCTCTATGAATCTAAATCAAGGTGATTGCTGGTTTTGTACATTTGGAATAAGGGTGACAGCTTATAAAATGGATAATTTGAAATATATCAACACTGAAATGTATGCTGTTAAATTGGGTTTTCTGAGGCCTGACAATAAGGGACAATCCTAAAGCTGACTATACCATGTTTCCCCGAAAATAAGATCTACCCCGAAAATAAAGCCTAGCAAGAGTTTTCAGCCAGGCTTAAATATAAGACCTACTTCGAAAATAAGCCCTAGTCAAGGTTCAATAATAAAGTGTCCATGCAGCTAAAAAAGTTAAAGAATACCGCAGGACACTTCATTATAGAAAGCAGACACCCACAAAAGAAGGAAGAAAGAAGAGAGAAGACCCCGCGATCATACTCACCAGACGCCGTGCAGTGGAATGCATCAAGAACCTCCGGCAGAACGCACACCCACACACATGAGATCGCGCGCACAAACACAATCACACATCAGATTTCACACACACACTCACCACATCTAGCGATATCGATTGCTTCTGGGTGGCATAAGGACCTGGGACACTGTGCAGTGGAGCGGCAGGACCTGTGGGTGGAACGCATGGTGGAACGCATCATAGAAACAAGAGAGCAGAAAATCCACTGCTGGCTGAATGCAAGGAGTATTACCGGATGTCGTGAGTGTGTGCGCGTGATTGTGCCATCTCACGAGTGTGTGTGTGAATGTGTGTATGAGTGAGTGTGTGTGTGTATAGGCCGCTTTACACGCTGCGATCTCGCTAGCGAGATCGCTAGCGTGCTTACCTGCCCCCATCGGTTGTGCGTCACGGGCAAATCGCTGCCCGTGGCGCACAACATCGCTCGGACCAGTCACACTACTTACCTGCCTAGCGATGTCGCTGTGATCGGCGAACCGCCTCCTTTCTAGGGGGGGCGGTTCGTTCGGTGTCACAGCGACGTCACTAAGCGGCCGCCCAATCAAAGCGGAGGGGCGGAGATGAGCGTGATGAACATCCCGCCCACCTCCTTCCTTCCTCATTGCGGGCGGCCGCTGGTAAGATGAGGTTCCTCGTTCTTGTGGTGTCACACATAGCGATGTGTGCTGCTGCAGGAACGACGAACAACATCGTACCTCTAGCAGCAACGATATTTGGGAACTGGACAGCGTGTCAACGAGCAACGATAAGGTGAGTATTTTTGCTCTTTAGCGGTCACTCGTACTTTTCAGATGCAACGACATCGCTAACGAGGCCGGATGTGCGTCACAAATTTCGAGACCCCAACGACATCGCGTTAGCGATGTTGTTGCGTATAAAGCGGCCTTTAGAGTGTGTGTGCGATCTGATATGTGAGTGTCGGCCAGAAGGAGGGGAGAACGTCGTGGAGCATAACTGTTGAAAGCGCCCATTGGAGATCGCAGGAGGACCTGGGAGCCATACAGATGCCTGGGGTCTGGTAAGTATGATGATCCTGGGAAGGGGATCTGCATTTTTGGGGGGGTAAACTTCCCCCAACCATGTTTCCCCGAGAATAAGCCCTAACCCGAAAATAAGACCTAGCGCTTTTTCGGGGCAAAAAAAAATATATAACGCAGTGTCTTATTTTCTGGGAAACAAAGTACATAAAAGAATAGGATAGGCGAGAAGGAAATTGGTCAATTGTATGATAGATCACTTCCATAAATCATCCGACAAGCCAAATATTGACGTGCTGTATCTATTACATAAAGTGTAATAAGCTTGTGCAAAATGGTGAATTAACAGTCAATTATGTAAACTGTGTTTCCTTTCAGCTCATGAGAACTAAAAATATTCCAACTTGAAAGATCTGTTCTATTTAAACATTGCAAGCTAAAGTTGGCTCAAATAGTCTAAATCTGGCATTTTTGCCTGAATATTATTCTGAGGACCAAACTTTTTTTGGCAATGTTGCAACCCTAAAAAATGATTCAATGTTCTCAGTGAGAGGAACAAAATTATAATCTTGTGATACCTTTTAATGGCTAACTAAAATAAAATAAAGTGATGTTACAAAGCAAGCTTTCGAGACATCTCAGGTCCCTTCATCAAGCATGTTATGACAAAATATCTGAAGAAACACAAATATATGCACAAACAGGGCAGAGGGATGACTAATAAAAGACATTTAAATAAACAAACACTGAACTTGAAAGTGAATCCTTAATTAGCTTTGATTACTGGTGTGAAAGTTTTATTGTCCCAATATCCATGTAGGATCAGAGGCCTGGTGCCCTCACCGTCTCTGGAGCAGACCTCTCAGATTTTGTAATGAGTCATAAATCCTCCTGACAGATTGAAGGGACCTGAGATGTCTCAAAAGCTTGCTTTGTAACATCACTTTATTTTATTTTAGTTAGCCATTAAAAGGTATCACAATATTATAATTTTGTTCCTCTCACTGAGAATATTGAATAATTTTTCAACTGGCTAACACGGTACTAAAACCTTTTCACTTGTAACCCTAAAAAACACCCATCAATTAAATAACACTTTTTATTTCGGATACGCAGGTAAAACATTTCTTATTAAAAGAATATAGTTTGCATCTGTGGTGTGTAATGCATGCAAGATACACAGATAGAAACGTGAAGGTTTGCTTTTGAGAACAGTTTGTGCATTATATTGACAAACCGCAGATCTTATATATTGAATTTTAGTAATGAAAGGGAGAAAAGAAAAAAAAGTAGTAGTATCATTAGGAAAAACAACTCAGCAAAACAGATAATCCTTTAAAATCATTGTATAACGTTAGGGAAGATTTAAGACTTCACAACACAAGACTGAAACAATCCGGGCTAAAATCAAAGCTAGGGAGCAGCAACCTCACCCATCATTGAAACAGATGAAACCTCTCCAGAAACGGACATAAATCATACATCTTTCTTCCAATTGACACATTTCCTTCCAGATAGTTTTGAATTAATGTGCGTGCAACTCGGATCATCAACTAGTAGCGACTTCCGAAAACAGAAGCCCTAAACGTCTTCTCTGACAGTATGATCAAAGCGCTCTAATAGAAGATATAGATTCCTCCTTAGCCACATAGAAGAGAACTTGTGTGTGTGTAGATTATATATATATATAAATAAATATATATAAATAATCATTTTTAATACTACTTTAATTTTAAAAAAGACAAAAGATCTTTTCCTTTTCTTGTTACCAATTGTGATTGTAACAAAAGACGTTATTTTCTGGTGATTTATGGCCGACTCTGCTTCGTTCTATAGTACAGACTTTGGTAGATTTGCTGAAGAGGACTGGTGTGATTTCAGCAAGTACATCTCATTTGTGCTTGAAGAGAATGAGGGAGAAAAAATGCCGTAATGTGCAAAATAAAATCAGTTATTCCCAAGAACCATAACATTGTGCTGATTGTAGAGACCTGATTTTCACTATTGGAACATCTGTTTGCAGTCTTTCCTGAGTGTTCTAGTGTCCAGAAACTTTCATTTGTCTCGGCAATTAATCTTTAAGATTTTTTTTTTTTCTGTGTGTAACTTCTGCTAAGTTATATTTGAGTGGTTACACAGCTCAGTAAATATAAATGCATTTTAATGGCTAGAGGTTCTAGGAATAAAATAATTGTACATAACACACATACACATTTAGCACATAGATTAGTGATGGGAAATGTAAGGCAACAAAGCCACTTGGGCACAATCTTTGAAAAGTATCCATATTAATACTAATAATATTTTTAAAAGGTTTATACCAAGTCATACTGATCACTAAAATTTCACTGCTGGAACTCTCACCGATCACGAGAATGGTGCTCCACCAAGCCTCGTTTCAATGGAGATTGAGGATGTGCACCTCTGCTCCTTTCTCTCTCTCTATGGGATTGGCACAGCACTCCATTCAGTTGGGGATTTGCAAAGGCCATTCTTGGATATAGTGAAGGTGCCAGCAGTTGAACCCCCAATGATCCATACATTATCCCATTTCCAATGAATTGGAAGACACGTATAAGCTTTAAGTTAGTCATGAACATGGGCATGATGCTCTACCATGTCTTGTTTGAATGGAGATTGAGCATGTGAATCTCTGCTCCATTTTTTCGCTTCCACAAAAAGTCCCAAAACCTATTAATGCGCATGACACCTCAAAACTGAATATCAACCCAACCCATAGTCTAAAAAACACCAAAAACCTGAGCTGAAACAATGTTCAGTAAACATGCAACATTAAGCGTGTGAATTGCAGCCTTAAGACTAGAAAAAAAACAAAGAGAAAAATTGCATGAAAAATACCCTGACTATAAATAAATAAACTGCAAGTGCTTAGTAACAGGGTACTTAGTGTATACATTTTTGCAAAAAGGTAAGAAGCTGTCTCACCTCGTCAAGGTGTACCCATCTGAGACAGTCCCTAACCTACTGAAGTTAAAAACATTATCATACCTGACTAGTGTCATGTCAAACTCCAATATGAATGGTGGCAAGTGGTCAGCCATGGTAACAAAGAGATTCATGTAAAATATATTACATTTTAAAAAAAAAACTAAAAAAAACCCCTATTTTATTTTTATCACTCATAAAAATATTATTAAAAACCAGGGAAATAAACTCTTGTGAGGGGCTGAATACTGGCCGATAATGGGAGGGGAGCATTAGCAAGGATGAAGCACATAATCCAGTAGCAACAATCAGTAGATAAAAAATGCTGCTACATATAAAAAAAATTACATAAATATATAAAAAGATGTAAATAAAAAATATATACATTTTAAAGTTTTAATTTTTATGATTATTTTATTATTATATTATATTTTATATATTATTATATATTATATTATATTATTTATATTATTTAAATTTATTACTTTAAAGTATACTGTACATTTAATACAATATATCAATATTACCATATAGTAAGCATTTAAATCCTATTTATGATTTATGCTATCTCAAGGCTGGTGCATAAAATACATCACCATTAACCAACACAAAATCATATACTGCATGAACGGAACTTCCATGTGAACTACATACCCAAATTAATGCAGTTAGTGTGGATCCCAGCCAGACAGTCCTTCCACCCTGATGTATGTTTCAAGCTTCTTCTGGGGGCGTCAAATACGACACCTGGGCTCTTCCTCCAATTAACACATTTTTGCCATCATTGAGTATTGGAAAGAACAATTGTTCGTAGCCCAACAGTCTGTGAGAGTCCATGGGCTCTGTCAAGGATTCAAACCTAGGACCTCTCGCACCCAAAGTGAGAATCATACCACGAGACCAATGAGGGGAAGTTTGCTTCCCTGTTTGTTTAATTATCTTTTTATGAGTGATAAAAATATATATTTTTTTATTCAATGGATTTTGAATGAATTTCTGTTATCACATGGCTATACTAGATCATGGGTTGGGTTGATATCCATTTTTTCACTATGGGATTGGCACAGCACTCCATTCAAATGGGGATTTGCAAACGCCGCTCTCGGAATTAGTGGGAATCCCCAGCAGTCAAATCCCCAATGATCAATAAATGATTTCTTTTCCTATGAACTGTAAGAAAATAATAAGCTTTGGGCAAACCTTTTAAGTTAGTCATGATCAACAGTAGGCTGGAATAATTATTTAAAATGTTACAGAAATGGGGTGACATAATTCCATTTGACTTTTGGGCCAGACTATTTAAAATGGGCAGTCTTCTTTCTGGTAATCGATTTCTATATGTGATAAAAGATGACTTTCTTAAAGCCAGTGAAGAGAGATTATGGCTCCCTTTATACCTGCTTTGGTTAATTCTATTGTTCTTCTCCATCAAAGGAACTGGACAACTAACAAAAATAGAAGTGCTGGATGCCTGATGGTATCCATCAGGTGGTGGACCTAAGGTGGTTGACAGAGCCTCCCATGGAACAGTCTAAGAAAAAAAAAATGTTACTTGGTCAAACCTGGTCAGTCCATACATAGTTGACTATGTGAATGATCAGCAGGTTATATAGTTTGTATCACTGGTATGTAATAGTACATAAACCTCAGATACACATTTTTCCAACCGGTAGTAAAAGCAATTCATATCATGACAATACAAATCTAAGCCATCTTTTAATTCTTTAGTGATAGTACGAATCCATGGTGAAATAATATGACACTGTACACTGACAGCATGTAATACTAGGTACAATAATGAGCATTAAAAGAATTATGTATCTCTTCTAATAACCCCTCCAAGCGCAATTTTGTACTTTTATTGGAATAATGCTGGTTTCTGAGGTGGGTGGTTTGAGTGCACTTTCCAGGCTCTTCTATGTTGAAACGATTTCTCGTCTTACTCATTCATGCACTATGGCTTTTGGCAAGGTGTTTAATCTGCTGGGATTCAAATCCTTAGCTCTGTATCTGATGTTTGCCGTAATTGATTAATATCCCCAGGAACAAGGACTTGTATGGTATTTGCATCAATCAGCGCGTCATCAACTGCACCTGAGCTTTATTGACTGAATTGCCAGGACAGACCAAGCTCATAACGCTGATATTATCATAACTGTTTCATTTAAAGAGCTTGGTTTTTCTTAACAAATTTTAATGCTTTTGTTTGATAAAAAGGTCCTTGATGCAACAATTACAGTTGGCGTTAGGAAGTTGGACAACATAGAACGAAATCTAAGGAAATTCTAAGAAGGTTCTTCATGGAAGGTTATAGTGGAACCTTTAGGGAATACAGCACTAAAGGGTGCTTTACACGCTGCGACATCGCTAACGATATATCGTCGGGGTCATGTCGTTAGTGACGCACATCCGGCGCCGTTAGTGACATCGCAGCGTGTGACACCAAGGAGCGACGATCAACGATCGCAAAAACGGCAAAAATTGTTGACCGTTGACACGTCACTCCTTTTCAAAATGTCGTTGGTGGTGCATGCCGCACATCACTGTGTGTGACACCGCAGGAACGACGAACATCTCCTTACCTGCATCCACCGGCAATGAGGAAGGAAGGAGGTGGGCGGCATCTCCGCCCCTCCTCTGCTTTTGGACGGCTGCTGTGTGACGCAGCTGTGACGCTGAACGCACCTCCCCCTTGAAGGAGGGATTGTTCGGCGGTCACAGCGACGTCGCTGAACAGGTATGTGCGTGTGACGCTGCCGTAGTGATAATGTTCGCTATAGCAGCGATCACCACATATCGCACGAACGACGGGGGTGGGTGCTATCGCGTACGACATCGCTAGCAATCGTTAGCAATGTTGCACCGTGTAAAGGACCCTTTTGGGTACGACTGTACAATTTTTTACAGAAAAATCTGCAGTACAAGCTTAAAGTTTTGGGTTTTTTTTAATTTATTTTGCTTTTAGACACTATTGGTGATTTTTATCTGCTTCTAGTTAGTTTAGTAGTCAAAAGTGGAGTTTTTGTCTTCAAGCAGACATGCTTCACGAATTGATGTTTCTCTTTCTTCCACACTGAAAAAGAAACCACACCCATGTGCACTATAGCAATGTTTTACAACTTAGATGTTTATTCAAAGAGAATTTGAAGAATTTTTTATACGGATTTTGGAGTAGGATCTGCTTCAAAGTACTAACCAAAACTACTCCAAAAACCCAGCAAACAAAGTAGCACCAGTATTAATGAAGCACTCACTGGAATACACTGCCCTGATACATTAAGCAGCGATGATGAATCAAGTGTGACCGATTTCCAACGTGCTCCTCTGCCAAAATTGTACTTCAGTTGCTTAAAGCTCACCAATCCCCAGGATTTTCCTTTATAACTTAAAGCCAGTGCTATACTAGCACTATCATGCTGATTATATACATTATTATTATTATTATTTATTATTATAGCGCCATTAATTCCATGGCGCTTTACAAGTGAAAAAGGGTATAAAAACTAGTATAACAATCATTAACAGTACAAAACAGACAGGTACAGGAGGAGAGAGGACCCTGCCCGCGAGGGCTCACAGTCAACAGGGAATGGGTGATGGTACAATAGGTGAGGACTGAGCTGGTTGCGCAGGGGTGTACTGGACTGAGGGTTATTGTAGGTTGTAGGCTTGTCGGAAGAGGTGGGTCTTCAGGTTCCTCTTGAAGCTTTTCACGGTAGGAGAGAGTCTGATGTGCTGAGGTAGAGCGTTCCAGAGTATGGGGGAGGCACGGGAGAAATCTTATATGCAATTGTCGGAAGAGGAGATAAGAGAGGAGAAGGAGATCTTGTGAGGATGGGAGGTTGCGTGTAGGTAGGTACCGGGAGACTAGGTTACAGATGTAAGGAGGAGACAGGTTGTGGATGGCTTTGTAGGTCATGGTTAATGTTTTGAATATATACCTTTAGATGTAAGCTAGGATGTACAGGTTTTGAAACACAAGCAAGTAAAGTTTGTAAAATGAGCAGCTTTTTGAATGGCAGCAGCTGCCGATCAACTGGGTTGGGTTTTGATAGTGATTCCCACTCCCCTGCCTATCCATCCTCTCCCTATCTGTTAGTCATGCTAATTCTATTATAGAATAATTTTACTAAGAAGGACCTGTGCTGATGTCATAACCATGTGACCAGAAGGGGCAGGGCCTCAGCCAACATAGCTGATACCAGGAAGCAACATTATGTTTCTGTTAGCTGAGGCCATGCCCTTTCTGGTCACATGGGTATGACATCAGCACAGGTCTTTCTAGCCACTTAGTAAAACGATTTGATCCTCATTCATACAAACTTTATTTGCTTGTGTTTCAAACCTATACATCATAGCTGACAACTAAAGGTATGTATAGAATCAGCCTGATAGTGCCAGTATAGCACTGGCTTTAGATTATATAGGAAAATCCTGGTGATTGGTGCGCTTCAACCTATGACGACTTGAAGGGCAGGTGTGATTATACCCTGTGTCACACACAGCGATGGGTGATGCCGCAGGAACGAGGAACAACATTGCTAGTGCCCAAACAATGATATTTGCTTTCAGAACGACCTCTCCGCGGCAAACGATTTTGACCTCTTTTGCAATCGTTTACGGTCGCTCGTACGTGTCACTCGCTGCGATGTCGCTATCGGCGCCGGATGTGCGTCACAAACACCGTGACCCTGACGATATATTGTTAGCGATGTCGCAGCGTGTAAAGCCCCCTTACGGTGCTCGGCTGTGTAACACTATCTGCCATACCTCTATCATGCCTTATTTCTCTTCTGGTAAAGAGGAAGTTTGGTAATAATGAAGGTAAATTCTTCGAAAAAGAAAAATTAAAATTCTATCAAAGAAAAACAGCTTATCTTATGAAGTCTCTAACTAGCGCATTTGTAAAGACACAATTCTTCCAAAGCGCTTTTAATCTTCTTGTGTAATTTCACAGTTACAAAGTGCTCTTTTGTGCCAGTTTAGAGGTATCAGGTAGTTCATGCATATCCTCGGTAATCTTATTAACCTTTATTTTTTTTGTGTGTGTGGAAAATAATCATCCGCTATGTCTGTTGTGTGGATGACAATTAATTTGATACTTCCCCTTTAGCAATCTGACAATTGAAGAGAAATGCCATAATCCAACACTTGAGTCATTCTGATTAAAACAAATTCCTGTTTCTCTTGAGGTCGTGAGGATTATCCATCTCGTTAATTATATAGTGTGCAGCCTTACATCTAACGAATCCAAGAAAACCTAAACTATTATTTATCTTGCTCATTGGATCATATAATGAGAAAATAGTACAGTATGTAAGGCAATTTATAGTTTTAAAAAACTAAAAACTGTCTCTAGGTTCACTGTGTGAGGCTGTACCAAAAAGAGGTTTTTATAATAATGCAAACGATCTGACAGACTGGCATCCGTTTGTCTGAATACACTGTGTGACACAAGATGAAAGAGTGATGATGATGCTTCAGGAGTTAGGCTATGTTCACACACTGCATCTTTTCTTGACCACAAAGATGCAGCGTTTTTGGCCCCAAAAAACGCACTCGCGGCAACAACACATGCGTTTGACGCGTTTTACTGCATTTTGCCCAATGCATTTTTAAAAACAAATCTATTGACTGGAAGGGCTCAAAAACGCTGGCAAAAAAACGCAAAAAGAATTGACATGCTGCATCTTCAAAAACTCAGCCAAGATGCAGCCAAAAAAGATGCCCAGTGTGGACAGCAAAATAGAAATCTCATAGACCTTGCTTGGCGAAGGAAATGCATGCATGTAGGTGCATCTTTGTGACCTAAAAAACTGCACCAAAAAATGCAGTAAAAGATGCAGTGTGTGACCATAGACTTAGGGTCTACAGAACGTCTGCAGTACTTGGTGCCAAAAAACTCAATGGGTGTTTGGTAGCATCCAAAATAAAATTACTTTAAACTCAACTTTACCTGAGTATGTACTTTAAAGGAATTTGTGGCCTGGTATTTGCTACACCATCTGAGAGAAGTATGATGTAGTGTCAGAGGCCGTCATTCCAGCAATGCATCACTTACCGGGCTGCATGCTGTACTTTTGATTTAATCACTGTTTTGTCTGCTTCAGATCTAGCAGTCCTCTGAACGCTGACCTCTGTATAACCCCACCCATCCACTGATTTATAATCTCTTTGTGCACACTTTGCATAAACAAAAAGCTGCCAATAAGGGTGGGGGCGGGGTTATACCAAGCTCATGAATATGGAGGACTACTTGGCAGCAGGTTTACTAGTCCTCTGCTGATAATTTCCTACTGATAAAATACTAATATTAATCAAAATTACAGCAAGCAGCCCAGTAAGTGATTCAGGGTCTCTGTCTCTACATTAAGCTGCTCTTAGATTAGGTGATAAAAATCTGGTCTTATTCCCGGTAAAGTGTTAAGGTTGCTTTACACGCAGCGACATCGCTAGCGATGTCGCTCGTGAAAGCATCCGCCCCCGTCGTTTGTGCGTCACGGGCAAATCGCTGCTCGTGGCGCACAATATCGTTAGTCCCCGTCACACGGACTTACCTGCCTAGCGACGTCGCTGTGGCCAGTGAACCGCCTCCTTTCTAAGGGGAAGGTTCGTGCGGCGTCACAGCGACGTCACACAGCAGCCGTCCAATAGAAGCGGAGGGGCGGGAGCAGCCGAAAGAAAGTGACGTCCACCTCGTTGCCGGAGGACACAGGTAAGGTGTTGTTCATCGTTTCTGGGCTGTCACACATAGCGATGTGTGCTGCCTCAGAAACGACGAACAACCTGCATCCAGCACCAGCAACGATATTTGGGATTATAATGGACGTGTCAACGATTAACAATATGAGTATTTTTGATAGTTAGCGGTCGTTTGTACGTTTTACACGTACACATATACACAAACACACACACACACACACACACACACACACACACACACACACACATAAACAGTGAGGAAAATAGGTATTTGATACACTGCCAATTTTGCAGTCTTTCCCACCTACAGAGAATGGTTTGTATAGTAGGTACACTTCAATTGTGAAAGACAGAATCCCCCCAAACATCCAGAAAAGCACATTGTATGAATTTAAATAATTAATTTGCATTTTATTGCATGAAATAGGTATTTGATTAACGACCAACCAGCAACAATTCTGGCTCTCACAAACCTGTTATTGTTTCTTTAAGAAGTACTTCAACTCTGCACTCATTACTTGTGCTAATTGCACCTGTTTGAACTCATTACTTGTATAAAATACACCTGTCCCCACACTCAATCAATCCTACTCCAACCTCTCCACCATGGCCAAGATCAAAGAGCTGTCTAAGGACACTAGGGACAAAATTGTAGACCTGCACAAGCTTGGAGTAGGCCAGCAACTTGGTGAGAAGGCAACAACTGTTGGCACAATTATTAGAAAATGGAAGAAACGCAAGAGGACTGTCAATCTTACTCTGTCTGGGGTTCAATGAAAGATCTTGCCTTGTGGGGTAAGGATAATTCTGAGCAAGGTCAGGAATTAGCCCAGAATACTCGGAAAGACCGGATCAATGACCTGAAGAGAGCTAGGATGACAGCTAGTAGCACACTACGTCATGATGCGCTAAGCTGGTGTGAGCAGGGGGCCCTGCAAGATTTTATGTCCAGGCATGGGAGAAGGTCATGTGGCCAGATGAGACCAAAATAGAACTTTTTGGAATCAAATCCACTCGCCGTGTTTGGAGGAAGAAGAAAGATGAGTACAACCTCAAGATCACTGACCCAACGGTGAAGCATGGGGGTGGAAATATCATAGTTTGAGGGTGCTTTTCTGCAAAGGGGACAGGACAACTGCACCGTATTGAAGGGTGGATGGATGTAGTACTGTATCACGAGATTTTGCCAACAATCTCCTTCCCTCAGTAAGAGCACTGAAGATGGGTCGTGGATGGGTTTTCTAGCATGACAAACACACAGCTAGGGCAACTAAGGAGTGGCTCCGTAAGAAGCATTTCAAGGTCCCAGAGTGGCCTAACCAGTCTTCAGACTTGAACCCAATAAAACATTTTTGGGAAAGAGCTGAAACTTAATGTTGCCCAATGACATTCCCGAAACCTGAAGAATCTGGAGAAGATCTGTATGGAGGAGTGGACCAAAACTCCTGCTGCAGTGTGAGCAAACTTGGTCAAAAACTACAGGAAATGTCTGACCTCTGTAATTGCCAACAAAAGCTTCTACCAAATATTAAATTCTGTTTTATTGTATCAAATACTTATTTTATGCAAAAACATGCAAATTAATTGCTTTGGTGGGATTCTGTCTGTCACAATTGAATTGTGCAGAAGATAAAAAATTACAGACCAATCCATTCTGGAAAATTTGCAAAATCATCAGTGTACCAAATACTTATTTTCCTCACTGTATATTCTATACTGTACATTCAAATGATTGTAAACACAATGTAGTCAGAAATAGGAACAAATTCATAATGTCTTGTGTCTTGAGTATGAGTCCATTTATTTTGGAAAAAACAAACAAGTGGTTACCTCTACCAACTCTTTGTTGTTAGGACCAGTACAGTTCAGAACAGGTTGGCTCCTTGTTGCATGAGTCCTACAAAAGATTGTCACTCAGCCCTTTCCCTTCCAGCATGACAATTAATAGGCTACTGGAGTTCTGCAGGGTCACCAATCTATACTGGATCCCACTTTGTAGTGACATTTCAGGAAATACAGGAACAATTACCCTCCAGTACTCTCCCGTTAGTACTACTAATCTGTGATCTCTGGGGAAAACTAACGCATCTTTTTCTACAGCATCTGGAATATACCCTATGTTTTCACAGAAAACGCTGATTATGTAGCATTGCACCGTTACCTTTTCTAGGATGTAGCAATACAGAGCAATGTAATACTACGTTCTTTTCTTACTTTCACATCTAAATGGTAATGGAGCAATTGCTGGTTAAGTTAATAACAATTAATACTGTAAACTTAAATTTTTCCCCAAATGAAAAGGAAGAAATAAACAAACACCACAAGAGAGTGTACAACTTTATAAACTGCGTTGCAGGGAAACAGAATTCATAAACTCCTTTTTGATGACGGTGTATGTTCTTTTCCCCTCAAAATAGTATAAAAGTAACCATACACATGTCACAAGGAGATTTTTGCAGGCACTTTGAACTGTCATAGCAGGATCAGGATATGTTGAAACTAAAGATTCTGGCACTCTGCCTGCTAATTTCTCTAAGGTCTGTGATCAGCGCAGGCTAGCAAGAATTAATCTCTGCTGGGCTGCTTGTTAGTCTCTTTGATCACATGCTGTGGGGGAGCCAACCCCACTTGCTCCCACACTATATATATCCTGGCTGGACTATTTCATTAATGCCAGCTATAATGTACTGGTCTGGTGAGGTGTTGTGATTCAGACTTACTGATTGTTGTTGTGCATTACTGCTGTGAGCAGTTGTGGTGTTAATCAATGTTGAGGGTTTTTTGCTACCTTCCTGCTCTTGCTTTTCTCCTTAGTCGCTTACTGTTTATTTCTGTGAGTTTGCAGTGTTTTTGAGTTTTGGTTTTCCCCTGTCTGTTTTATTCTGTGTTACCATCACACTCCTGCCCCTTCCTTCCATGGGGGGTTAACAGATCTGGTAAGGAGAATAGCCAACCACAGGACTCCAGCATCTCCACCATTAGGGGTAACCCTGTGGTTAGGAATAGCCTAGGGTCCCCTAGTGTGAGGGAGAGCACATGAGCCCCCTGTCCCTCTCTATCCTGCAGTCAAATTGTGACAACACATAAGACTACAGTAGAGTTGGTTGAACCCACCAAAATCAGTCAACAAATAATTGTGGGCCTCCCGACTCTCCCCTTATAGATAATCTAGGGAAAGATAAGATTTTGTTCTCTGACAGATAAGCCACTGCCACTACAGCTGTCTGGCAGCGACATTCTCGCCACTCCTCATTGAAAACATATCAGTATGGGGAACCAGGAGAGATCGATCGCATGTGCCAGCAAATGTTCCATTCAAAAGTGCAAATACTTGGTAGTACCTGTAAACTGCAAAGTGTAAGGCTGTGTGCACACGTTGCGTTTTTTACCGCGGAAACGCTGCGTTTAGAACCACAGCGTTTCAGTGGCAAATTGCATGCGTTCAGCTTTCCCAGCAAAGTGTATGAGAAAGCCGAAAAATCAGTGCACACACTGCGTTTCTAAACGCAGCGTTTTGGATGCCAAAAATCGGTGCGGAAAGAAAAGCAGCATGTCACTTCTTTTGTGCAGTGTAGCTGCGTTTTCTCCCCCATTGAATCAATGATGCGGGTCAGAATGCAGCTACACCGCAGTGAGCTGCTTTTTTGTTGCGGTCCGCGGGCTTTATCGGCATGCCAGAAAGCAGGCATTTACCTGGAAGTGAGGTCAAGAGGTTTCCTGTTGACCTCACTTCCTGGCAAAGTCCTGGAAAGCCCCCGGTGTCGCCAAAGTGCCCACCCCGACCCCTGACCCCACTCCTGAAAATCCAACATGGCCGCGCGCACAGTAGCGCACCGGCCGCAACCTACTCCTATGATTTCTGTCGCATGTGCCTTGAGACATGCGACAGAAAAATGCCCCCAGGCCATGCCAGGTCTTCCCCTATTCCCCCCGGTATTCCCCCTTACCTGTCCGGTCGCAGCGCTGATCCCCCGCGGCCCCCTCCTCCTTCACAGCAGACACCGGAAAGTGCGGTCACATGAGCAGAGCAGCTGACAGCCAGCACTGTGTTCAGAGAGCTGTGCTGGCTGCTCGCACTCTGCAGCTGTGACCCGGGGAGAGTGGGTGCAGATTTTTGGCACCCACTCTCCTCAAATGGAGGGTCTGCCCTCCTAGAAAATGGGGGATACGTTCCCTGAACGTACCCCCATATTCTAGAAGGTTCAGAGCCGACGTGGGACGTCCAAATGGATTTCTGCGGACCCATTTTTATCAAATTTTTTGATTAAATTGGTGAACGAGGGAATGATTTGAGGAGTGTTTTTTCTAATAAATTTTTTGTCATTTTTTTTTGCTTTTGTCAATTAGTTATGTCTGGTATCTGATAGACGCCGTGACATAACTAATTGCTGGGCTTGATGCCAGGTGACATTACACATCTGGTATCATCCCCATTTATTACCCCGTTTGCCAACGCACCAGGGCGCGGGATGAGTTAGGGCGAAGCGCCAGGATTGGCGCATCTAATGGATGCGCCACTTCTGGGGCGGCTGCGGCCTGCTATTTTTAGGCTGGGAAGAGTCCAATAACCATGGCTCTTCCCATCCTGAGAATACCAGACCCCAGCTGTCAGCTTCACCTTGGCTGGTGATCTAATTTGGGGGGACCCCACGTTATTTTTTTTTTTAATTCTTTATTTATAAATAAAAAAAAAGCCTGGGGAGCCCTCCAAATTGATCACCAGACAAGATGAAGCTGCCAGCTGTGGTTTGCAGGCTACAGCTGTCTGCTTTACCCTGACTGGCTATGAAAAATAGGGGGGACCCCACGCCATTTTTTTCATTGGTTTTTTTTTGTGTTTTTTTTGGATAAATACTAAGCTAGGCACCCTTTAGTGCCACATGAAAGGTACTAAAGGTGCCAGCTTAGAATATGCAGGCGGGGGTGGGACGTTATATATATTTGACATCCATTCATCCATTGACGCTTTTTTGGCTGTGTGCCCACAATTAGGGTTTGCAGCGTTATGGGTGTTGAGTGTTTTCCCTGCGTCCATAACGCTGCGTTGTGCAGTAGAAGCACAGTGGAAGGATTTTTGGAGATGCCGTGCCCACTGTGCTTCTTTTCTCCGCAGCATAAACTCACCGGTGGCGTGGCTTCCCGAGCCTCAGCATGTCAATTTATGCTGTGGAGACGAGAGTGCTCTCTGCAGGTAGAATAAAGCTAAAGTCCACAGCAGCCTGAACCCAAATCGTGGGCATGGCCAGCTGCGTTCTCCCGTGGACAACATTCACATCTCTGCAGGAAGGCTGACACTGTGTACTAGATGCCGTGTCGCTGGATCACGGCCACATAGCCTAAAAGTGAGAATATTGTTGCTACAGCAACATTTTGGGTGAAGTAGCTGATGATTCAAAATGCTTAATATACTCCTGAATAAAATCCTTGAGGGATGCAGATTCCAAAATGGGGTCACTTGTGGGGGTTTTCAGACGTATAGGTGCCCAAGGGGCCCTGCTAATGTGGCATGGTGCGCGAAGTTTATTTCAACTTTTCCAAAATTCAAATGGTGCTCCTTCCATTCCAAGCCCTCCCATTTATCCAAACAGAATGTGGAGAAGGAAATGACATCACAGTTTTTTTTTTCCAAAGTTCTGTGTTCAACCAACTTTATTAACACTGATAAGTCTTAAAAAACGCACCTAAAAAAACGCATGAAAAACGCATGCGTTTTCGATGCTTTTTACTCAAAAAAGCATTGTTTACAATTCTCCCCTCTGCCAGAGGGTGCGTTTTTTTCCGCGCTGAAAAAAAAGCAACGTGTGCACATAGCCTAAAACAAAACTTCTGAAGCTTTTTCTTCTGTGACATCAATGGGTTTTGGCCGTTACAGCCGGAAGGAAGACTTCTGAAAGCCAGTCTTCTTCATTGTGAGCGTGAGTGAGCAAAGTGTGAGCAAAAGTAAGTGTGAGTAGAATTGTTTGTATTTAGTTGTTTAATTACTTAACATTTGTTTAGTGCTATCCCCATTAGAAAATGTGCTCCACTATTGCTAATGCGATCCAGTGTACATCTTGTCTCATGTATGCAGTCCTTGAAAAGCCGTTCGAGGGTGCATACTGTTGTTCGAGATGTGCGCAAGTTGCACGTTTGGAAGCCCAGATACTGGATCTAAATGAGCAGCTGGCAACTCTGAGATGCATTAGCAATATGGAAAGGAGTGTGCTGCTCACTGAGCAGCAGCTTGCTGGGTCAGATGTGGGGGAGGATCGTAGTAGGGAGCGGCAGGACGGTGAGGTAGGTAGCTGGGTGACAGTTAGAAAGGGGGGAAAAGGGAAAAGTGCTAGGAAGGCTAGTCCTGAACTGACACACCCCAATAGGTTTGCAAACTTGGCAGATGAGGGGGATGTCATTACAGGGGTAGCATTGCTGCAGCAAGGCATGACCTCTGAACGCCAGAGGAGTGTCTGCTCCAGTAAGGGGGGGAATAGGAGTGCAGGGCAGGCAAGACAGGTACTGGTAGTGGGGGACTCAATTATTAGGGGGACAGATAGGGCAATCTGTCACAAAGACAGGGATCGCCGAACAGTGTGTTGTCTTCCTGGCGCTCGAGTTCGGCACATCGCTGATCGGGTTGACAGATTACTGGGAGGGGCTGGGGAGGACCCAGCGGTCATTGTACACATTGGCACAAATGACAAAGTTAGAGGTAGGTGGAAGGTCCTTAAAGATGATTTCAGGGAATTAGGTTGTAAGCTTAAAGCATGGACCTCAAAGGTGGTATTTTCGGAAATACTACCTGTGCCACGAGCCACACCAGAGAGGCAAAGAGAGATCAGGGAGGTTAACAGGTGGCTCAAGAATTGGTGTAGGAAAGAGGGTTTTGGGTTCCTAGAGAATTGGGCCGACTTTTCAGTTGGCTACAGATTCTATGCTAGGGATGGGCTGCATCTTAATGGGGAGGGTGCAGCTCTGCTGGGGCAGAAAATGGCTAGAAGGTTGGAGGAGTGTTTAAACTAGGAATGGGGGGTGAGGGTATTCACTTTATGGAAGGGGAATGTAGTGCAGATAGTGACCAGGGCACAAGTAATGAAATTGGGGGTGGTACGGGGGGAAGGGTTAGGACAGTCAATACAGTAAGCAGAAATATAGGTACAGAGTCATACGTAACGTGCATGTACACTAATGCCCGAAGCCTCACAAATAAGGTGGAGGAATTAGAATTAATATTGTTGGAAGAAAATTATGATATAGTGGGGATATCAGAGACATGGCTGGATGAGAGCTATGACTGGGCTGTTAATTTACAGGGTTATAGCCTATTCAGGAATGACCGTACAAATAAGCGAGGGGGAGGTGTGTGTCTATATGTAAAATCATCCTTGAAACCCATCCTGCGAGACAACATATGTGAGGGTACTGAGAATGTAGAGTCCCTATGGGTGGAGATAAGGGGGGGGGGAGAATAAATAATAAAATACTGATAGGGGTGTGTTATAAGACGCCGAATATTATGGAAGAGGTAGAGAATCTCCTCATAAAGCAAATTGATAAAGCAGCGAGTCTCGGAGAGGTAATTATTATGGGGGACTTTAACTATCCTGATATAAATTGGGGAACAGAAACTTGCAGTTCCAGCAAAGGAAATAGATTTTTGATAACAATGAAAGATAATTACCTTTCACAAATGGTACAGGACCCCACAAGAGGGGGAGCACTACTAGACCTTGTACTAACCAATAGGCCAGACCGCATATCAAATATGCAAGTTGGGGGTTACTTGGGGAATAGTGATCACAAAATAATAAGTTTTTATGTATTCTTTAGTAAGATGTATAGTAGAGGGGCTACAAGGACACTAAACTTCAGGAAAGCAAATTTTAAACGGTTGAGAGATGATCTTAGTGCAATAAACTGGGATGATGAACTAAGTAATAAAAGTACACAAAGCAAATGGGAGACTTTTATGAGCATCCTGAATAGGGCTTGTGCAGAAAATATACCCTATGGGAACAAACATTCTAGAAATAGGAGGAAACCCCTATGGCTAAATAGAGCTGTAAGGGAAGCAATAAAAGAAAAACAGAAAGCCTTAAAAGAATTAAAGAGGGTAGGTAGTGATGAGGCATTATATAATTATAGAAAATTAAATAAAATATGTAAAAAGCAAATTAAGTTAGCTAAGTTTGAGACAGAGAGACTCATTGCGAGAGAAAGTAAAAATAATCCTAAAATATTCTTTAACTACATAAACAGTAAAAAACTGAAAAGCGATAGTGTTGGCCCCCTTAAAAATAGTCTTGGTGAAATGGTGGAAGGGGATGAGGGTAAAGCCAACCTGCTGAATGACTTTTTTTCTACGGTTTTTATACAAGAAAATGCCATGGCAGATGACATGACCAGTGATGCCATAAATTCACCCTTGAATATTACCTGCTTAACCCAGCAGGAAGTACGCCGCCGCCTCGAAATCACTAAGGTTGACAAATCTCCGGGCCTGGATGGCATACACCCCAGAGTACTACAGGAATTGAGTTCTGTGATAGATAGACCATTATTTTTAATCTTCTCAGATTCCTTAATAACAGGGTCGGTACCGCAGGACTGGCGCATAGCAAA
The DNA here is from genome assembly GCF_048569485.1 of Anomaloglossus baeobatrachus. NCBI lineage: Eukaryota > Metazoa > Chordata > Amphibia > Anura > Aromobatidae > Anomaloglossus > Anomaloglossus baeobatrachus. The sequence continues at coordinate 203,777,251 of NC_134362.1, read as the reverse complement.
TGTGGTGCCAATATTCAAAAAGGGGACAAAAACTGAGCCGGGAAATTATAGGCCGGTAAGTTTAACCTCTACGGTTGGTAAAATCCTTGAGGGTTTCTTGAGAGATGCTATACTGGAGTATCTCAAGAAAAATAACCTTATGACAGAGTATCAACATGGGTTTATGAGGGATCGATCCTGTCAAACTAATTTGATCAGCTTCTATGAAGAGGTAAGTTCAAGCTTGGACCAGGGAAATGCAGTGGATGCTGTGTATATGGACTTTTCAAAAGCTTTTGATACGGTGCCACACAAAAGGTTGGTACACAAAATGAGAATAATGGGGATAGGGGAAAATATGTGTAACTGGGTTAAAAACTGGCTCAGTGATAGGAAACAAAGGGTGGTTATTAATGGTACGTACTCGGACTGGGTCTCAGTTCATAGTGGGGTACCACAGGGGTCAGTATTGGGCCCGCTTCTTTTCAACATATTTATAAATGACCTTGTTGGGGGCATGCGGAGTAGAATTTCAATATTTGCAGATGATACTAAACTCTGCAGGGTAATCAATACAGAGGAGGATAATTTTATATTACAGGGAGATTTATGTAAATTGGAGGATTGGGCTGAGAAGTGGCAATTGAAGTTTAATGTAGATAAATGTAAGGTCATGCACTTGGGTAGAGGAAATAACATTTATGATTATGTACTTAATTGTAGAACACTGGGTAAAACAGACACAGAAAAAGACTTGGGTGTATGGTAAACTTCACTTTAGTGGACAGTGTCAGGCAGCTGCTGCCAGGGCTAATAAAATAATGGGATGTATTAAAAGAGGTATAAGTGTTCATGAAAAAAATATAGTTCTACCTCTGTACAAGTCACTAGTGCGACCGCACTTAGAATACTGTGTACAATTCTGGTCACCGATATATAAGAAGGACATAGCTGAACTGGAGAGGGTGCAGAGAAGAGCGACCATGATTATTAGAGGAATCGGTGGGCTGCAATACCAAGACAGGTTATTAAACTTGGGGTTATTTAGTCTGGAAAAACGAAGGCTTAGGGGAGATCTAATCACAATGTATAAATATATGAGGGGACAGTACAGAGACCTTTCCAAAGATCTATTTACACCTAGGCCTGCGACTGGAACACGGGGGCATCCGCTACGTCTTGAGGAAAGAAGGTTTAATCATAATCACAGACGAGGATTCTTTACTGTACGAGCAGTGAGACTATGGAACTCTCTGCCGCATGATGTTGTAATGAGTGATTCACTACTAACATTTAAGCAGAGCCTGGACGCCTTTCTTGAAAAATTTAATATTACCAGTTATGTATATTAGATTTTATGACAGGGTATTGATCCAGGGAACTAGTCTGATTGCCGGATGTGGAGTCAGGAAGGAAATTTTTTCCCCATTGGAACTTGTTTGCCACATTGGGGTTTTTTTGCCTTCCTCTGGATCAACATGTTAGGCTACGGGTTGAACTAGATGGACTAAAGCGGGCTTTACACGCTACGACATCGCTAATGCGGAGTCGTTGGGGTCACGGAATTCGTGACGCACATCCGGCCGCATTAGCGATGCCGTTGCGTGTGACATCGATTAGCGATTTTGCATCGTTGCAAAACAGTGAAAAATCGCTAATCGGCGACACGGGGGTCCATTCCCAATTATCGTTACTTCAGCAGTAACGAGGTTGTTCCTCGTTCCTGCGGCATCACACATCGCTGCGTGTGACGCCGCAGGAGCGAGGAACGTCTCCCTACCTGCCTCCCGGCCGCTATGCGGAAGGAAGGAGGTGGGCGGGATGTTACGTCCCGCTCATCTCCGCCCCTCCGCTGTGATTGGGCGGCGGTTCAGTGACGTCGCTGTGACGCCGCACGGACCGCCCCCTTAGAAAGGAGGCGGTTCGCCGGTCACAGCGACGTCGCCGGACAGGTAAGTATGTGTGACGGCTCTGGGCGATGTTGTGCGCCACGGGCAGCGATATGCCCGTGTCGCGCAACAGATGGGGGCGGGTACACACACTAGCGATATCGGGACCGATATCGCAGTGTGTAAAGTAGCCTTTAGAGTCTCCCTTCAACCTTAAAAACTATGATACTATGATACTATGAATGGTAAAAGGCCATGCCAAAAGTAAAATTAATCAGAGGCCTTTGGAGCTGGTGACACTAGAATTCAAAGACTCCTGTAAAATTGGACTCCAGGGTTGTGTTCGCCAATGACTAATGAACAAATACATGACCAAAAATAAACTCCTCCCGAAAATAGCAAATGTAATCAGACAATACAACAACTAAGTGCAACAGTATAGACAAATCTTTACTAATTTATGAATAAAAATATAATTTAAAAACACAAAATTAACATTCCTAGGACATGTGATCAAGGAAGCTTAGTTTGAGCCCTGTTTTTCTTTATACTGGTGTTTGCTGCCAAGTATAATTCATAAATATTTGCTTTTCCTTTTGGGTTTATTATTTGTTCTCTGGTGCTATAATTTATTTTGTATTTTAGGCATTTTGTTTCTTTAGCATGTATTCCACTTGGTTTTATTATCTTTACTTAGAATATTGAACGTACCTGATTTTTAGCTACGGTGTCTACGGATGTCCAATTTTTTCCCTCCTGAAAAACCCTGCCCTAGCTCCCTTGTGAATGACAGCACTGCTCATTTGCTGAAGCCATCAATAAAGCAGACAGTAACTGGGCAAGTATCGCTTTGCAAACTCCTAAAGAACACGCACAAACTCGATCCCCTAATGAATTACATTTCCACCTGAAGACTCACAAAGCAGACAACGGTTGTGTTTCTTGATTGTACCTGCCGTTACTTTACTTTGGCATATTCAGACTATTTGTGTGTGGCTGCTTCATATGTAGCCTTTTCATGACATGTTTTCTCATTTTTATCTCTCCCACCTCCCCAGTGTCCCTGCGACCATTTCAGATACTGACTAGGATGCTATCCTCCACTGGTTTGAAGCAGCATTTCATACGCTTGAACAAGGACACAGGTAACAGACAAGTATCAATGAATGACACAGATATTGCCTTCTACAGGGACTGGCTTTAAAAAATGTATATATACACAGTAAAGTTTCAGTAGTATTGTTTACTATTTAACAAAGCAGAAATATTTTGCTACTGATAATATACAAACCATATAATATTATGCATCTTTGTAAATAGTCTTAATAAAAACCCACTTACCAGTATCGGTCCCCAAACTCCAAATCCTGTGAAGTTTGATGGTGTAATACAGGTTAGGTGGCTACCTGTATTCAATACAGACCTGATCATTGCACTTGAGGAATTTACATATACATCTCTCTAATCTGCATGCAATACTGTTAGGGGTACTTCTCACATAGCGAGATCGCTGCTGAGTCACGTTTTTTGTGACGCACCAGTGACCTCATTAGCGATCTCGCTGTGTGTGACACTGAGCAGCGATCTGGCCCCTGCTGTGAAATCGCTGCTCGTTACACACAGTGCTGGTTCATTTTTTGGACGTTGCTCTCCCGCTGTGAAGCACACATCGCGGTGTGTGACAGCGAGAGAGCAACGAGCAGGGAGCAGGGAGCTGGCTTCTGGCAGCCTGCGGTAAGCTGTAACCAAGGTAAATATCGGGTAACCAAGCAAAGGGCTTTGCTTGGTTACCCGATATTTACCTTGGTTACTAGCGTCCGCCGCTCTCAGGCTGCCAGTGCCGGCTCCCTGCACACGTAGCCAGAGTACACATCGGGTAAATAAGTAAAGCGCTTTGCTTATTAACCCGATGTGTACTCTGGCTAGGAGTGCAGGGAGCCAGCGCTAAGCGGTGTGCGCTGGTAACCAAGGTAAATATCGGGTAACCAAGCGCTTGGTTACCCGATATTTACCTTAGTTACCTAGCGCAGTATCGCTTCCACGCATCGCTGGGGGCTGGTCACTGGTCGCTGGTGATATCTGCCTGATTGACAGCTTAGCAGCGACCATGTAGCGACGCACCAGCGATCCTGACCAGGTCAGATCGCTGGTGGGATCGCTGGAGCGTCACTAAAGTGTGACGGTACCCTTAGATTGCAGTGGTGTGAATCAGCATACAGTGCCTACAAGTAGTATTATACCCCCTGCAGATTTAGCAGGTTTGATAAGATGCAAATAAGTTAGAGCCTGCAAACTTCAAACAAGAGCAGGATTTATTAACAGATGCATAAAATCTTACAAACCAACAAGTTATGTTGCTCAGTTAAATTTTCAACATAAAAGTGTGGGTCAATTATTATTCAACCCCTAGGTTTAATATTTTGTGGAATAACCCTTGTTTGCAATTACAGCTAATAATCGTCTTTTATAAGACCTGATCAGGCCGGCACAGGTCTCTGGAGTTATCTTGGCCCACTCCTCCATGCAGATCTTCTCCAAGTTATCTAGGTTCTTTGGGTGTCTCATGTGGACTTTAATCTTGAGCTCCTTCCACAAGTTTTCAATTGGGTTAAGGTCAGGAGACTGACTAGGCCACTGCAACACCTTGATTTTTTCCCTCTTGAACCAGGCCTTGGTTTTCTTGGCTGTGTGCTTTGGGTCGTTGTCTTGTTGGAAGATGAAATGACGACCCATCTTAAGATCCTTGATGGAGGAGCGGAGGTTCTTGGCCAAAATCTCCAGGTAGGCCGTGCTATCCATCTTCCCATGGATGCGGACCAGATGGCCAGGCCCCTTGGCTGAGAAACAGCCCCACAGCATGATGCTGCCACCACCATGCTTGACTGTAGGGATGGTATTCTTGGGGTCGTATGCAGTGCCATCCAGTCTCCAAACGTCACGTGTGTGGTTGGCACCAAAGATCTCGATCTTGGTCTCATCAGACCAGAGAACCTTGAACCAGTGTGTCTCAGAGTCCTCCAAGTGATCATGAGCAAACTGTAGACGAGCCTTGACATGACGCTTTGAAAGTAAAGGTACCTTACGGGCTCATCTGGAACGGAGACCATTGCGGTGGAGTACGTTACTTATGATATTGACTGAAACCAATGTCCCCACTGCCATGAGATCTTCCCGGAGCTCCTTCCTTGTTGTCCTTGGGTTAGCCTTGACTCTTCGGACAAGCCTGGCCTCGGCACGGGAGGAAACTTTCAAAGGCTGTCCAGGCCGTGGAAGGCTAACAGTAGTTCCATAAGCCTTCCACTTCCGGATGATGCTCCCAACAGTGGAGACAGGTAGGCCCAACTCCTTGGAAAGGGTTTTGTACCCCTTGCCAGCCTTGTGACCCTCCACGATTTTGTCTCTGATGGCCTTGGAATGCTCCTTTGTCTTTCCCATGCTGACCATGTATGAGTGCTGTTCACAAGTTTGGGGAGGGTCTTAACTAGTCAGAAAAGGCTGGAAAAAGAGATAATTAATCCAAACATGTGAAGCTCATTGTTCTTTGTGCCTGAAATACTTCTTAATACTTTAGGGGAACCAAACAGAATTCTGGTGGTTTGAGGGGTTGAATAATAAATTACCCTCTGAATAAACTTTTCACAATTTAAAAAAAAAATAAAAAAAGAAATAACATTCTTTTTTGCTGCAGTGCATTTCACACTTCCAGGCTGATCTACAGTCCAAATGTCACAATGCCAAGTTACTTCCGAATGTGTAAACCTGCTAAATCTGCAGGGGGTTGAATACTACTTGTAGGCACTGTATATACTCTAGGGATCTAGCACATACAAAGGGATCCTCTATAACAGACGTGCATTAAACTACCACCTGGAGACTCAAGTAAAAGCAGCATATTTAATACCCAACGTGCCCATAACTGGATCCCCCTACCCTGTAACTTGTTATACGCCATCGGTGATCCTTCAATGTGTCCTACTACAAATAGACACCGGTCCAGTTCATATCTCCGGAGAAAACTTTCCATATTATGGACTTTCGTTAAAATAGGCAGAGCCATCTCACATAGGACTGGCTTGTTTGTGGTCACACGTACGCAATTTTTGCACAGTTGAGGTTACTACAGATCTCTTCTCTTTTTTTTTTGTCTTCCTCGGGGTTACTCCTTACCCATTAGTACCCATATAGATAAATTAATCCTTGACAAAGGCCTGGAGTAAGGTCGAAGCGTTGGAGGAATTATATCTGTTTGACCTTATAGAACACATTAAAGAATTGCACTGCATGCAGTCTTCAGACTTTTCAATTTTTCTCTTTTCATACTAGTGTGCCAGAGTTTCTATATATTCTTGTATTTGCCCTTTTTTTTTTTACTCTTGAGCACCAATTACAAGGTAGTTGAGCCAGACCTTTCTCACAATTTAAGTTTGATAGTGTAGTCACACTGATCTGTCTCCTTTGTTATACCTAACCAGATCTATATTAACAGGCTTGGAGGGACTGGTATCAAAGTGTTGTAACATTCAATATTATTAAAGAACATTTGCCTGAAGCTCAGCTTAGAAAATAAGGTGCATTGAAGGCATCACAATTTCCGGTGTCTTTTAGCGGGGTACTGCAATCCCACCCCATCTTATTTGAATGAGGGCGGATGTAAACTACCTAGATACAGCCGCAAACTATTCAATTGATTGAACTGTTCAGCCCTGCAACTGATCACATCTGGTTGATGGCGGCATCGACAACAGCTGATTAGCAGGGATGTCAAGGTTGGCTTTAGCCACCACTCTGTGTATGGAGAGCAGAGGCTGTATCCACATCCCCAGAACCGACTGACAGCCAGCTCTAATGTTGAGGGGCTATCTATCAGTGACGGGGACACGGTTACAGATGTTGCTTTCCAAACACAGAATGGTGACTGAACCTGCGTCGGCGCCACACCTGTGACTGAAGCCCAAACACTGCCAGGAGGAATAAAGTTATTTTCCTCCAGGCAGCAAGGTTTAATGTGCAGGCGACGGGCAGGTTCAGAATGTTATTAACCTGCAGATTAACCCCATATCTGCAGGTTAATAGCATTTTTCCACGTGACAGGTTCCCTTTAAAGGGGCCATATTATTGATGATATCCTCTGAGCCCTCTCATTTTTTTTGTGCATGGTGTTTTCCATTTAAATAAGTGGGATGGTGTAACGCTCGCCGCCGATGTTGTTAAGGCAATGAGCGGGAGTGGACCTACTGAACCACAGAGGAGACCCAGGCATACCCCTTTAGTTGGAGGGGTTTGACTAAGCACCCGCAGCGAGGCAGACACCAGGTACCACTTCTAGGGCAGTGACTGGAACATTGGCAGCTGACCTACAGAACAGGAGACAGACCCACGTAGGGACACAGGTGCTGGCAGCCGGGTATGGTGGGCATAGCAGGGTAGACAGGTATGGGAAGGCAGGTACAGGTGACATGCACAGGATTAACGGGACCTGAAAACTAGCTAGCAGTCTGATAGACTAACTAGGAGCATTGCGCAGGCCCCTCTTCTAATGGGAGGTTGCCTTAAATACTTATTTATTTATTTGTCAGCCATAGGCTGAGAGGTATTTAGAGGAAATGGCGCGCCGGCCCTTTACACCGGACTGGTGTGCACGTGCGTGCTCTAAGCACATTCCCAGGGAGCCTGTGGGGTGTGCACAGGCCCTGGGGGGATGAGAGAGCAGGAGGACACGTGGACGGCAGGACAGCGGAGCAGGACGCAACTAAAAGGGATGGCAGCAGTTTACTTCACTGTTGGATAACCCGGGAGTGCTGTTGCCAGTAAAAACCAATAAGAATGCAGCATTCCATACTGCTAGGGGCGCCAGAGGTCAGACCACCAAGATCATTAAGTTATGGTTTATATTAGCTTTAAGCGATTGACTACTGAAGGTAGAAAATTGTTTAACCTAAGAACATGTTGTCTAGTTGGGTATACATGGTACAAACTGTAACACTGTGTCCCTGCACTTCTTGCCTTCCTGCATTGACATGCTCAGACTCACCGCGGAGGCCGGGTCCCTGCATGCTGCCCAGCGTCTCTGCCTCTCCTACCACCTCCCATAGTCTGTGCGTGCGCCACAGCATTTCCAGGAGCGCTCTTTAGGAGTGTGTGCGCGCCGCTACCCCTCTCTTAAAGGGCCAGTGCATCACTCCCAGGAAGTGCCTCCCAGTCTATTGCTGAGAGGCACTGGGTATTTAGGGTAAGTTCCCACTAGCTTAGCTAGTTAGGTTCCAGTACTCCAGCTAGCTAGTTGTCAGGTCCCCATGTCTGTCCTGTCGGCTCCTGTCCTTTCCGGTTTGTGCCAATGTCCCTCCCGGCTGTGCCTCCAGCCTCAGCTATCCCGGTGGCCCTTGCCACATTAGAGACTGTGCCTGTCCACCCCAGGCTGTGCCTCCAGCCTCAGCTATCCCTGTAGCCCTTGCTACATTAGAGACAGTGCCTGTCCGCCCCAGCCATGCCTCAAGCCTCAGCTATCCTTGTGGCCCTCGCCAAAATAAAGACTGTGCCTGTCCGCCCCGGCTGTGCCTCTAGCCTCAGCTATCCTTGTGGCCCTTACCACACCAGAAACTGCCTGTCTGTCCCTGCTGTGCCCTCTGTCTTGGCAACTCCGGTGGTCCCAGCCTCGCTAGAGACTTTGTCTGTCTGCCCCGACTGTGAAATCTGCCTCTGCTACCCTTGTGGTTCCAGTACACACTTGAGACTCAGCCCTGTCTACTCCAGTGTCCGCACCTGCCCTGGGGGTCTGCTGCCATAGTCCCGATCCCTGCCCTCGGAGTAGCCCTGGCGCCCGCCTCACGGTGGGCGCTTAGACAAGTCCCTTCCACGAAAAGGGTAGGTCCGGGGTCCCCCTGTGATACCATATTAACAGGATATGCAACAAATATCTGTTAGATACAGGCTACAACTCTAGGGATCATGCCTTGCTCCATAACGGGGAAGGGGCGGGTGTCTTCTGATTCCATATTCCAATTGGGGCTGTGTACAGTAACAGGAAATGCCCCTGCAAGTGTGGCGCCTTCAATTCACTGCTAGGCGAGTTTCGAATACCGTGGCGTACACTAAACGGGGCATACGGTAGTATAAGACGGAGCCCAATTCCTGAGACACATGCAGGTGCAGTGATGGAATCTGCATCCCCATTTATGTTAGGATATCATGTAGGTATGCCATAAAAGTCCCAGATAGGGGCCGAAATGTATCCCAATATAGTACTTAAGAATACCAATGTAGTATTTTAAATCAACCTGTTTGCCCAAACCATTTTTAGTAGAAATAGCTACAAAAAATAATTACAAGGTCTCATAAGCCAAGTAGGTGAACACCAATGCGGAGTGCGTGCATTTAAACCATTTCAATTTGTGAAAACTCTTTTTATAATCCCACTTTGCAAAATATGCAGGAGTTTCCAACTGCATCAGACACTTGACATGATATTATGCCGGCGAATGTCAATTTGAAAAATAATGTTGGATGTGAAAGTTTAAAAATGTAACTAAAAGCTTTCATCAAACTTTAAACAGCTTCTTAAGCTCTCAGCCTCTGCGTACACTGATTTATTGACGATGACACACCTAGTGAAAAGACAGCTCTACAGCACTGTCGTAATGGACTTCATTATAATATATATACTGTATATATATATATATATATATATATATATACACACACACACATACAGTACACACATGCGTATACTGTAAATACCAAGTGAGGGCTACACAGAGAGGGGTCTGATTAGAGACCACTAATTTGTTATGCACTACAGCAAATCAGCCGTGATTCATACGACAAATAAGTAAAAAAAAATTAACAGCTGTCATGATGTGATGTGTTAATTTCCTGACAGTCTCTGCGCTGAACCCAATTACTGATTTAAGGGCAGAGAGAGAGCCCTGCTCATGCTTTTAATTAGGCTTCTTACAGACTAAAAGGATAAAAAGGAGAAACTCTGAAAGACTGAGAGAGAAAGAATGGAGCAGGTAGACAGTGCTTCGGAAAGCATATAAGCTTTTAATGCCCCAGTTAAATAGCTGTAAGCACCAGTGTGTCTCAACATTTAATCCATTTCATCGGTGACCCGGAGTTGCAGCGTTTTGTGTAGTAATTGGGACACGGCAATTCCTGAGGTTTTAAAAGCTGTCCCGCAGTGGATATTCAGACCTCCCGACAATCTGTAACAGTATTCTTGGGACTGTAAAGGTTATTTTTTGGTAAATAAAGGGCGTATATATTAGAGAATAGCATTTTTAAGTATAATTTAAAGAGTAGGAAACACATCCCCCGTATAGTGCTCTTTGAATCCGTCTATATTCCATGTATACAGACACAGGCTGATATACAACAATCTACGTAGGTGGATGGCCTTCCATGCTGTATTATTACAATGCGCCATCTTATTAAATATTAATTTCTCTTTCCGTATACCTCTATTCCAGTGTGGTCTCAATCCCTACTGGACTCAACATCTAATTTTCTTATATCATAAACACTAAAAACAGGTCCTATTTCATCAAAAGCAAATAGCCTTTTTGTGTTTAAAAGATGAAACCCAAAGACAAAGGCACAAAACTGGATATAGTAAGTTTTCTCATGAAGTTTTTTTAGTGCAGAAATTAAAGTGAGAAATAATAAAGAAAAAAAAAATATGCAGAACCGTTGCACTATGCTCCCCCGCCCCCTTTTATGATCAATTCCTGCTGTTGGCTTTAAATTTCTCTTAAAAAGTGGGTTCACCATTATGTGTTTTTCAAAAAGAAACCCCATTGCATTTTAGTCCCCATACTATTCCTTGGCCTCTCCTCTCCGCCAATCCATTCACTGGCTTCCCATTGACCAAGGACTAAGCTTCAAAACACTAACCATGACATATAAAGCCATCCACAACCTGTCTCCTCCATACATCTGTGACCTAGTCCCCCGTCACCCACCTGCACGCGCCCTGCAATCCTTCACAAGATCTCCTCTCCTCTTTGTGCAATTGCATACAAGATTCCTCCCGCGCCTCACCATATTCTGGAACTCTCTGTCCCCAAATATCAGACTCTCGCCTACCGTGGAAACCTTCAAAAGGAACCTGAAGACCTTCCTCTTCCAATAAACCAATAACCTGCAGTAACCCTCAGTCCACTATATTGCTGCCCCAACTACTGTATCTCTACCCAACCCCAGTAGACTGTGAGCTCTCGTGGGCAGGGACCTCTCTCCTCCTGTACCGGTCTGTGCCTTTTATTATTCATGATTATTGTACTTGTCTATGTGTGCCCCTTTTCACATGTAAAGCGCCATGGAATAAATAGCGCTATAACAATAAATAATAATAACTTCCCATGGCTAATGTGAGGTAGCACGGTCGGCTGCGCAGCAGAAGACACGGGATCCAGGCATTAAGGTTCACAGCACACGGTTTTAATGTCCAAACAAAAGTCCATAAAAAAATACATGTGCCTCTCCAGCAGATAACTCAGGGAGTTCTGTTCACTCCCTCACACCCGGCACACCTGCCCTTGTTCCTGATTCTATTTAACCCTTCCTTCAGCCTGTAGGGAAACAGCATTAACCCTAGAGTGGATTTACTTTCTATCATGGAGTGAGCACAACCGGGGCGAGACATACCGGCCGTCATAGATAACCCCGGTCACAGTCTCACATACCCCCCCCCTCAGTTCAAGCGTGCGGGGTTGAACTCCCGCCATCAAACACGGGCCGCGGGACAAGGCATCGGCGTTGCCCTGCAACCTACCGGCCCGGTGTTCAACCGTAAACCGGAAGTTTTGCAGAGAAAGGAACCACCGGGTAACCCGGGCATTCCGTTCCTTGGCGGACCTCATCCAGACGAGTGGAGAGTGATCCGTCACCAAGCGAAACTGCCGTCCCAGCAGGTAATAGCGTAGGGACTCCAAGGCCCACTTGATCGCCAGGCACTCCTTCTCCACTACGCTATAATTCCGCTCGGGAGGGGTGAGCTTCCTACTTAAGAAGGTGACGGGGTGTTCCTCCCCCTGAACTACCTGAGACAGCACTGCACCCAGGCCGACCTCCGAGGCGTCAGTCTGTACTATGAACTCCTTCCGGAAATCAGGGTTGACAAGAACGGGCTGTCCGCACAGGACCCCCTTCAAGGCCCGGAAGGAGTCCTCGGCCTGCGGAGTCCAGCGCACCATGACGGACTTCTTGCCTTTGAGAAGGTCCGTCAAGGGGGCTGATAGTCCCGCAAAATCCTTTACAAACCTCCTGTAGTACCCACGATACCCAGGAAGGCCCTAACCTGCTTCGTGGTCAGGGGTCTAGGCCACTTCTGGATCGCCTCAACCTTGTTAATTTGGGGCTTAATCACTCCTTGGCCTATCACGTAGCCCAAGTAGCGGGCTTCCGTGAGTCCCAATGCACATATCTTGGGATTGGCTGTCAATCCGGCTGTTCGAAGCGCGTCCACCACCGCTTGTACCTGTTCCAAGTGGGTCTGCCAATCGGAGCTGTAAATAATGATGTCATCCAGGTACGCTGATGCATACGCCTGGTGGGGTTCCAGCACTAAGTCCATCAACCTCTGGAACGTGGCCGGAGCGCCATGTAACCCAAAAGGCAAGACAACATAGTGGAAGAGACCCTCCGGCGTAACAAAAGCGGTTTTCTCCTTGGCGGACTCAGTTAGTGGCACCTGCCAGTACCCCTTGGTCAGGTCGAGCGTGGTAAAATATCGCGCCTGTCCCAGCCTATCAATCAGCTCATCCACCCGGGGCATGGGGTAGAGATCGAACTTGGATATTTCGTTCAATCTCCTAAAGTCATTGCAGAACCTTAAGGAGCCATCGGGTTTTGGTATTAGGACAATTGGACTAGCCCATTCACTCCGGGATTTTTCGATGACCCCCAGGCGTAACATTGTCTTTACTTCCTCCGATATGGCTTGTCGTCGAGCCTCCGGTACCCGGTATGACTTCAGGCGTACCTTAAGGTGGGGCTCGGTGACAATATCATGTCGTATCAGACTGGTCCTACCGGGCAGCTCGGAGAAGACATCGGGGTTCTGCTGAACCAACCGTCTGGCCTCTCGCCTCTGTTGCTTGGTGAGGGCTTCTCCAATCCTTACTTCCGGTTCGTCCTCTCCGGAGGTCGCTGGAGCCGGATGTGAACGACCCGAAGAGGAGGGAGGTGGGGAAAAAACAGCCATCAGGCTTTCCCGTTCCTGCCAAGGTTTTAATAGGTTGACATGGTATATTTGTTCAGGTTTCCGCCTACCGGGCTGCAATACTTTATAGTTAACCACCCCTACTCTTTCCTTTATCTCGTAGGGGCCTTGCCACTGAGCCAGGAATTTACTCTCCGCCGTGGGGATTAATACCAACACCCGATCCCCGGGTTTAAAGGTCCGCACGGTGGCTTGTCTATTGTAGCGGCCGCTTTGCGCGGCCTGAGCCTCCTCTAAATGCTCCTTCACAATTGGCATGACCGCGCTTATGCGGTTCTGCATACCCAAAATGTGTTCGATCACACTTTTATGGGGGGTGGGCTCTTGCTCCCATGTTTCCTTTGCCAGGTCCAACAATCCCCGGGGATGTCGCCCGTATAACAATTCAAAAGGCGAAAACCCCGTGGATGCCTGTGGCACCTCTCGTATGGCAAACATCAAATAGGGAAGTGTTACATCTCGTGGCTCTCCTGAGGCAAGGACTGAGGCAGTCTCCCATTCCTTGCCTGCCACGAGCACTCCTGCTCAGCAGCGCCGAGGGTCTGCCAGACTGCGCAGTGTGCAGGAGATACCTTCTCAGAGAGGCAGCAGAAGGGTGACACCTAGTGGTTCTCCTGTTACAAGGAGTGAAGCGGTCTCCCATTCCTGGTCTGCCGCAGACTCTCCTGCTCAGCGGCCCCGAAGGTCTGCGAGGCTGCGCAATGTGCAGAGGTTTACTGCTCAGGGAAGCAGTGAGATTCCCGTTATCTCTCCACATTGTGAGACCGAGGATCCCGCCTCTATTTCCCAGAGGCAGGAGGGTGAGCATGTGCAATGCGTGGTGGGTCCTGATTCGCTCACTGACGTCACACGGCTTGATGACAAGGCTGGTGACGTGGTGAATCCTGACTGGCCAGGCTGGGACGTCGTGGACCCTGATTGGGTCAAGTCCGTCATCTCCGCCTCGCGCCCGCCCTCGGGTGGAGCTGCACCTCCTTAAAAGCTCCCCCTGCCATCATGGCGGCGCGCGACCGTCCTTCTATGTTTGGATGTCTGGCAGCGTGCTGCCACGCCACTGCTCAGGCATTACTGTCTCTTGTGGGGCTTGGCCCTTGCTGCTCCGGCAGTACCTCGTTTGCAGGCCGTGTTCCTGCCTTGCTGCTCCGGCAGTACCCCCGTCAACAGGCCGTGTTCCTGTCCCAGGTGAGCTCCTCAAGTCTCCATTGGACTCACCTGGTTATTGAAAGCACACGTGCGTGGGCACCTCTGTGCTACCCTCGTGCCATATTCTCGTGACTTCCACTGGCACACGTGCGTGGGCACCTCTGTGCTTCCCCGTGCAACAGGTACACCGAGCCGTGAGATCTGTGCCATACAACCCTCACGGGTTAGGGCAGATCGGTGTACATAGATCGTCTGTGACATTCCAGACGATCGCTAGCAGCAACCCGCTCACTCTTCACCCACCATAGCGGCGGTCCCTTACACCGCACAGTGGACCTTGACCGGCGGAAGCAGTCCATTTCCCATCTTGGCACGCTTCCCCGGGTCCCCCTCGTAACAGGGAAGCATCATATCCCAGTCTTTCCCGTCTTTTGAAATCACCCTTTTGAGCATGGTTTTCAGGGTTTTATTGAAACGCTCGACTAAACCGTCCGTTTGAGGATGATACACAGACGTACGCAACTGCTTGATCTGGAGTAGCCGGCATAGCTCTTTGGTCACTTTAGACATGAATGGGGTCCCCTGATCCGTAAGGATCTCCTTGGGCAATCCCACCCGGCAGAACACAGCAAACAACTCCCGAGCTATAAGCTTCGCCGCAGTATGTCTGAGAGGTATCGCCTCTGGATACCGGGTGGCATAGTCAACGATCACTAGGATGTGTTGGTGCCCTCGAGCGGACTTTACGAGGGGCCCCACCAGATCCATCCCTATCCGTTCAAAAGGGACTTCTATAATGGGTAACGGTACCAACGGACTGCGAAAATGGGTCAGGGGTGCAGTAAGCTGACACTCCGGGCAGGTTTCGCAGAACCGTTTTACCTCCCCAAAGACCCCGGGCCAATAGAACCTTTGCAATATTCGCTCCTGCGTTTTCTTGACCCCTAGGTGGCCACTCATCAGGTGTTTATGAGCCAAGTCGAGGACCCGCCGGCGATGCGGCTGGGGCACCACCAACTGTTCTACCCCCACGCCCCGTATTTCATCTACCCGGTAGAGTAAATCCTGCTTAAGAGCGAAATGGGGGTACCTTACCTGGGCACCGGGCAGCTGTGCCACCCCGTCAACTACTGTCACCCGACTCCGAGCATGTATTAACGTAGGGTCCTGGAGTTGGGCTGTCCCAAACGTATCCGGGGACGCCTCCAACTCCGGGATGGGCTCGACCGTCTCAGCCTCTCCTGCCAATACCTCTAGGGGCGACCTATCGGGTTCACACTCTGTCCCTATCATGGTGACCCCTACGGCAGGTGTCCCGGATTCAGGATTGTAGGGCTCAGGTCCCGGACCGACCAATATCTGAGGGGACTTAGGGGGTCCCCTCCATAAAGTCCAAAAATAGGGCAGATCCCTTCCTAGGATCACGTCATAAGGAAGAGTGTTAAGAAGTCCCACCTCATGTTGCACCTGACCGCAAGGTGCTGTGATGGTGACAATCCCCGTGGGATAGTCGCAGCGGTCCCCATGTATGCAAACCACCCCCACGGTGCGTCCTGTGGCCTTTACTTTAGCCCTCAAGGTGGATCGCACAAGGGTCACTAAGCTTCCGGAATCCAACAATCCTGTAACCGGACATCCATTCACCTGTATTTGGCACAAGTGGGGCTCCGTCTCTGGGGAGACCAGGTCAGCGGTACACACCACCTGAGCATACATTGAACCCCGCCGGGTAACCCCACAATCCATGGGCTCCGTGGTGAGTGGACACTGGGCTTCCATATGTCCCACCCGCTGGCACCGCCAACATCTAATGGGGACGGAAACCCCCTTGACGGGTTGTCGTT
This sequence comes from Anomaloglossus baeobatrachus, assembly GCF_048569485.1. Classification (NCBI taxonomy): domain Eukaryota; kingdom Metazoa; phylum Chordata; class Amphibia; order Anura; family Aromobatidae; genus Anomaloglossus; species Anomaloglossus baeobatrachus. The sequence continues at coordinate 203,761,178 of NC_134362.1, read as the reverse complement.
TAGGGTACAGAACCTTCCGGACCTCAGGAATGGCGGCCGCGGCCTCAGACGGGACGGTAGGGGACTCCTGCACCGTTGTCAGTGGTGGGTCCTTGGCCCTAGGCTTGGAGGGGCCGGACCGACGGGCGGTACGCAAAGTCTCAGTGTCCCGTATCAAGTCCTGCGTAGCCACATGCCGCTCTACCAGGGACACTAATTGGTCCAGGGTACTCGGGTCACCCTGTCCGACCCACCGTTGACGGGTAAAGTGCGCACAAATCGATCCACTACTACCCTTTCCACCATTTGCGCCGGGCTCAGAGTGTCAGGCTGCAACCACTTTTTTACAAGATGCAACAAGTCATAGGCCTGGGAGCGTACGGGTTTGGCTTCCTCATAGAACCACTGATTTACCCGCTGAGCCCGTACATTAGGTATTCACCCCCAACCGAGCCAGTATTTCGGCTTTCAGGGTCACATAGTCAATGGCGTCCTCGGTACAGAGGTCCAGGTACGCTTTTTGGGGTTCCCCCGTCAGATAGGGCGACAATACCTCAGCCCACTGCGGGGTCGGCAGCTTTTCCCGCTCGGCCACCCGCTCAAACACCGCCAGGAACGCTTCCACATCATCACCCGGGGTCTTCTTTTGCAACGCTTGTCTCACCGCTTTCCGGACGCTGCCGTCGTCACCCGGTCTCGGGGTTGTTGCTGCCGGTCCGGCACGGATCGACTTGGCCAGGAGAACCATCTGTTCTTGGTGCCTTTTTTCCTGCAATTGCAAGGCTTGCTGCTGACGTGCATTGGCCTGATCCATCTGGTCTTGGAGTTTTTTTTCCTGCACTTGCAAGGATTGCTGCTGACGTTCCAACGCCCGGAGCAGGTGTGCATTGGTCTGTTGCTGCTGTGCATTAGCCTCTTGTAGCTGTGCATTAGTCTGTTGCTGCAGCCTTAGTATGTCTTCCATGGCGTCGCTGGGTTTGGGCTGTAGTATAGCCGCTCGAATCCAGGACATGTGCTACCGGGTCACCAGGGATGGATGCTACACCTCACCGGCTGTCATGCCCGCCGATTCTCCACCATATGTGAGGTAGCACGGTCGGCTGCGCAGCAGAAGACACGGGATCCAGGCATTAAGGTTCACAGCACACGGTTTTAATGTCCAAACAAAAGTCCATAACAAAATACATGTGCCTCTGCAGCAGATAACTCAGGGAGTTCTGTTCACTCCCTCACACCCGGCACACCTGCCCTTGTTCCTGATTCTATTTAACCCTTCCTTCAGCCTGTAGGGAAACAGCATTAACCCTAGAGTGGATTTACTTTCTATCATGGAGTGAGCACAACCGGGGCGAGACATACCGGCCGTCATAGATAACCCCGGTCACAGTCTCACACTAAGTATCTGGGCTATTTTGCTCTGTTTCTGCGCTGCCCCGTCGACATTGAGGTTGTCTGAAAAAAACACGAAAGAAAAAAATAATTGAAAAAAATTGCAGGGTTCAAAAAAATGCAGAAGCCAAAGGAAAGAGGGGGGAGGACCCAGCCCCGATTCCAGTAAGATAAAATCCAAAAATCTTTATTAAGTCATATTAAAAGTTATAAAGGTACAAAAAGTTCCATTCTTTGGCGTTATCATGGAACTTTTTGTACCTTTATAACTTTTAATATGACTTAATAAAGTATTTTGGATTTTATCTTACTGGAATCGGTGGTGGGTCCTCCCCCCTCCTTCTTTTACCTTCTGCATTTTTTTTAACCCTGCAATTTTTTCAATTATTTTTTACTTCCTTTGGCTTCTGCCTGTCCGGTGGATCGCAAGCACCCCACAAAGTCCTGGAACGCATCTACTCGGGTGAGCTGAAAGTTTTTTTCTCTTTAAAAAAAATGCAGTAAGAGTGTAAATGAGGCCTACAAGTGGCAGACTTCTTTATCAGATTTTCACACAATTATAACATACCACCTATGCCAAGATTAAGTACTAGGTGCTTGACTGATGGGGATCCCGCCTTTGTCCCCTAAATGAATGGGAATGGTGTCTGCGCATGTAATCTGCAGCTGCATTTTTTGTCTGTGGAACTGAACATAAAGGAGAGTTGTACTTGGTTATCTGCATCAGTCCTATTTCTAATGAGGGAAATGGCAGAAGGTATTTGCATCCACCACCATTCAAACAGGGGACTCAGGACCCCAAAATCTTAAGACTAGTGAGTTGATTAGACAATTATCATATGTGCTCTAGATAGGTGAAAAATTGTAATTGTTGGAAAAGTGCTTTAACACTCAACAAAGACATTAAAGGCCCCATTACACGCAACGATGTATCTAACAAGATATCGCCGGGGTCACGGATTCCGTGACGCACATCCGGCGTCGTTAGCGACGTCGTTGTAACAGCTCCGAGCGAGTGTTAGCGATCAAAAATACTCACCTTATCGTTGATTCGGCGTCCATTTTCATAAAATCGTTGCTGTTGCATGCCGCTGGTTGTTTGTCGTTCCTGCGGCAGCACACATCGCTACGTGTGACACCGCAGGAATGAAGAACAACCTCGTACCTGCAGCCGCCCGCAATGAGGAAGGAAGGAGGTGGGCTGGATGTTCGGCCCGCTCAGTCCCGTGTGACAGGTCCTAATGATGTTGTGCGCCACTGGCAGCGATTTGCCCGTGACGCACAACCAACGGGGGCGAGTGCTTTGACCAGCGACATCGCTAGCGATGTTGCTGCGTGTAAAGCCCCCTTTAGATCAGAATTTACAAAGCCAAAATGATTGTTATGTGATAAACGGGATACAATCAGGTGAAATGTTTACAAGAGTTATCAAATTAATACATGTATGACAAAAATTAACTGGACACTGTGGATTAATTAGTGAAAGCTAAATCCAGTCACACCTTTATATCTATCTGTTGCTGCATTTCCAAGAAATCAATGTTTTAATTTATCAGCAAATGAGATGTTAAGTGCTCTGGGCATCACAGAGCACTTTCCAAGCCTCAGCTTCCCATGGTTTTTTCCCTACCAGTATCAAACACTTTAAGTTGATTGACAGCGTAAAAGGTTGGCCACTACTTTTACATTGACTGCCTATCCTTAGAATAAGTCATCAATGTCTGATCAGCCTAGGTCTGACACCCGACACCCCAGCCCGATCAGCTGGCCTGGGTCTCAGCTGTTCTTGGTCAAATCAATAAAAGGCACACGTGCACTTCCCGGCCACTGGTGTTATCAGAAGATGGGGCAGCTCTGCAATTGACGGCAGTGGTGGGTGGTGATGGACCCAAGTCAATCAGACATTGATGACCTATCCTAAAGCGGGCTTTACACGCTATGATATCGTTAATGTTTTATCGTCGGGGTCACGTTGTTAGTGACGCACATCTGGCGTCATAACGATATCGCAGCGCGTGACACTTACCAGCGACCTTAAGCAACCTCAAAAATGGTGAAAATCGTTCACCATGGAGAGGTCGTCCCAAAACCAAAAATCCGTAATGGTTGATTATCGATGTGGTTCGTCGCTCCTGCGGCAGCACACATCACTGTGACACCGCAGGAGTGAGGAACGTCTCCTCCTTACCTGCCGCAACGCAGAAGAAAGGAGGTGGGCGGGTGTTACGTCCCGCTCATCTCCGCCCCTCCGCTTTGATTGGCCGGCCGCTTAGTGACGTCGCGGTGAGGGAGGGATTGTTCGGCAGTCACAGCGACGACGCCGACCAGGTAAGTGCGTGTGACGCTGCCGTAGCGATAATCTTTGCTCCGGCAGCGACCACACGAAATCGCATGCACGACGGGGGTGGGTGCTTTTGTGTACGATATCGCTAGCAATTGCTAGCAATATCGTAGCGTGTAAAGCCCGCTTAAGTATAGACCATCAATGTAAAAGTAATGGACAACCTCTTTAGTGATGTGTGACGTCAAGGAAGAAAACCAGTAAGCCATCAATCAATTTAAAAAGGCTGGTGTTAGGTGGGGAAACAACCTCAGGAGGCAGAGGCTTGGGAAGTGCTATACCACACCCAGAGCATTTAACATCTCATTTGCATGGGAATTAAAACGATGATTTCTTGGAAATGCAGCAAAATATAAAAGATATATTGTTATAGATGGATTTAGCTTTCAAGGACTTGTATGACCATATATGCCGTTTTTGGGGGTTCACCATTCCCTTTAACATTTTTGGAAATTAGTTGAACGAACAGTTGCATGACTCTACCAACAAACATGACTCTAAACTTCAGCTTTACAGGGAGCCGGTAAATAACAAATAAATACATAGTAGAAACACGAAAAAATCTAATTGGACAAAGAACGTCCACAGCTTGTGCATCCAGCTCATTACATTAACCGGGTTGCTACAAAAATAACCTGCAAAAAAAGTCACATACACAATGAGGTCCATGTTTACTTTAAGAAATATCTATTCTCCGCGTCTCTTTCTTGTTGGCTGCTTTCTAAATTGGAAGTTATTTTTGAAGAAGTTAAAATAATAAGCAACAATTTTACAGGTGATCAGTTTCCTAAACTAAATTCTGCTCCTGCGATGGTAATTGGTGTAATGATTGGAAGGAATTACTTTGCATACTAAAATGTGCAGGTGTCAGGAGTGTTTATTTTATCTTCGGAGCTGGGTAAATATAAAACAATGTAAAATAAACATATGGGCGATAGAAAACAAAGGCAGAGATGACAGCGCATCACATTTACCAGGTTACACGGCTTGTTACGCGATCATTGGGAGCGCGACAATAGGAAAGAACGGAGTGTACTGCTGATCAGCCTGGAAACTTACAAACAAGATATTTTTGCGAACGGTCTTTTTTGCATTAGATTTAGTCATTCCTTTATGGCATTCTATAGGTTTGTTTTTTACATTGCATTGATAAAACAGAACACTGAATTCAGCGTAATAGTATGTTACCATATGCAAAAAGATCATCGACATACGTTACAGATTTCACCGTATGCATTGTTAAGATTGAGATCCATAGTACAGACAATAGAATTCTTAAAATCTCATACATTACTGGCACTTGTAATATGCAACACATTTTCTGTCCGATAAAAAAAAAATCCGCTGGGTGTGCGACCATAAAAAAGGAGCCAAGTTGAGAGTGGAAGAAAGTTAGCAATCTTCATTTTTACAAAATGCCTCTGATTTTGTGACTTAAAGAAATCTTCATCCCTGCTAAACAAGGCTGGATGCAACATTGTCACTCTCTGGATTTAGTTACAAGAGAAAAAAAAGTGGTAAGACGTGCAAGGGACTATTCACAATGGCAAAGGTTGTGTAAGAAGATCCACAGGATCCTTCTCCAGCAGCTACATTGGTGCCAGGGCCCTGCGAATCTCCACCTACCGGATTCACAGGTATGCAACATTTGGGATTATGAAAATCTTTCAAAATCCAATGACTGACACTTGATTTCCAATAACATTTCTCTTTTTAACCATCATGTATAGATTTTGCAGAAAACGAGCGAGAATTTACGTACATGAGATGAACGTGAAAAATCTTTCTTTTAGCCAAAAATGTGCACAATATTATATATAAAAAATTATTGAACATTAATTTTGCAACCCTATTGGAAATTCTTGCACCTTTTCCTTTTCTCTTGATCCCTTTTCAGCTATAGAAGTCCATGGATCTTCTCTGTGAAGCCTCCAGCAGTCATCCCCCATCATGTTCACGTTCCAATCAACTTGTTATCGCCGTCCCGTCTCCTTGATATCCTGATTAAATCTTTCTCCTTGCTCTTCGCTAACAGCACCAAGGTTTTCAGAAAAGTCGTCCAAATGGGAATGTAAAAAATGTAACTTCAAATTCATCAGACTTCCCAAGGCTTTGAAACGTTTCAGCTTGTTCTCCACAATGGACTAATCTTTGTTGTTACCTAGAAATTTCTTCACAACTTCTTTAAAAGAATCCCACGCCATTTGTTCAACTGGTTTCATTTTTGTTTCTAACACATGGTCCTTCATGAGTTTCCATATATTCAAATTGTCTCTCCAGTAAAGGAGACAAACTCTAGCACAGCGCCACCTATTGGAAGTAGCGATCCTAAAAGTCACAAGTGGATTTTTAACAATCCTTTGCAATATGACTCAGGATATATAAGCCAGATCAGAATCCCAATTTGCAGACACGGTGTTTCGGCGTGCTTGCCCCTCGTCAGTGCAAAGTATGGGGGTGTCTGATCTGGCTCATGAGAAAGCTATGTGGGGACCACGGGGGAACACTTTTCTCCTTAAGGAGACTTTGCAAGCCAGTCTGGCTGCCAAGTAAGGGGACTTATAGCTGCCATGCCCCTCTAAGAAATATTAAAATTGTCTCTCCAGTAAAGGAGACAAACTCTAGCACAGCGCCACCTATTGGAAGTAGCGATCCTAAAAGTCACAAGTGGATTTCCCAATTTGCAGACACGGTGTTTCGGGGTGCTTGCCCCTCGTCAGTGCAAAGTATGGGGGTGTCTGATCCATATATTCAGACACACAAAAATGCCTTTCTTCTGTTTTGCTTCGGACAGTCCCTGAAACTTGTTACACAGATACTTATAAATCTCTCCTTTCAATAGAGCTTTCACAAACTGCTTCATCAGTCCAAAGCTTAATGTGGAGCGGTGGCAGGAGAACTTTAGTGAGATCATCTAAACTATCTGCAGCTATGTTCTTAAGTCCAGGTTCCAAAGATGCTCTCATTGGTCAACTTTTTTGGCTCCAGTGATGAGTCTTATCTCGGCTGTCCCATCCACAGAAAAAGCATGGGTACTTTGTGTATCCTCCTTGCTGCCCAAGGAGCAAAGAGAGAACTTGCAGATGACCACATATTGACCATCCTTGATCCTCGTAGTTAAGTTGCTTGGGAATAAATTCTCATAGCTTTTCCTCAAGTGCACAGAGTGCTCTACAGGCACTGAAGCATAAGCATATCAGTACGTGGTGGAATTTTTTCGATATTTTTATTGAGTTCAAAAAGTGAAGGGATATAAAAATCACCTCTTAGTTTTCAAACAATTTTGTCCTTGTAGCCCTGTAATTATTAGGCTCGGATTCATCATTTAACTACTATTGCGGCCGGTAGACCAGGCTCCTGCAGAACAATCGAAGGCTAGTTTCACACTTGCGTTGGGCGAAATCCGCTGGGTCCGTTGCTGCGCCGTTTTGACGCATCCGTTATTTTTGTAGTGTCAACGGATTCAACGGATCCATTATTTCACAGGAATCCGTTAGCTGATTCCTGTGAAATAACGGATCCGTGGCATCCGTTTGGCGTCCGTCTAACGGAATGCGTCGGCTCTGGTTTTTTTTTTTTTTTTTTTTCATTTTTTTCATTTTGGGCATGCTCAGTAGAAATTAGCGGAATCCAGCAGCGGATTCTGTTGTAAAGCACCTTGCATCGGAAACCGCTACCATAGGGAGCCATTATAAATTTTAACGGAAGCAACGGAATCCGCTGGTCGGCGTCATTTTGAAGCAAGCAAATAACGTTACATTCAGCGCTGCTTCCGCTCGGCGGAAGCAACGAAGCGTCGGCCAATGGAAGCAACGCAGGTACTTTTGGCACAATCCGTCATCAATTCAAGTCTATGGGAAACAGCGGAATCCGTTAACGGATTCTGCTGATTCCCAAGACGGCGGATTGCGCCAAAAACAAAACAAAACGTAAGTGTGAAAGTACCCTAAGTCACACGTTAGATATTTTTTTTACTTATTATAAGCATATCTGATTTTCTACTTTACTTTCTGTATCAATTTTTCCTTTTTTACAAGATTCCTGCTTGCTGGCATTCAATGGAAACCTTTATTGTTTACTTGATACAAATGCATATATTGTCACCCGATGGACACAGGTTTGATTTTCTACTACAGGAAGCAAACGATTAAAGCAAACAGAAATCTTACAAATTGTGAATGACTTAAGAGAATACTGAAATATTTTGTATATGTTTTTTTCATTAATATAAGAATAACCTTTATTTGCAGATACCCGACAGCCCTTTAAAGCAGTTGCCCACTACTTTGATATTGATGGCCTATCTGTAACGCCTGCCTGGATCCACAGACTCAGACGGGCTGTAATGGGGAGGCTAGAGGGAAGCCACTCACCAAGCAGGACCCCAGAACCCTGAAACCCTTTAATCCCTATACAGGGATTTGGAATTACACAGGGCCCTGGAGATCACTACCTGTGGAAGGCTGCAGTCCGAGAGAGTAGTCGTCAAACAGAGTCAAACCAGGAATTGCAGAATAGGGACAGAATTGGCAGGCAATGACGTAATCAGAAAACAAGCAGTGGTCAAAACCGGATTGGGCAGCGAGGTACCGTATTTTTCGGACCACAAGACGCACTTTTTCCTCCCCAAATGTTGGGGGAAAGTGGGGGGGGGTGCGTCTTATAGTCTGAATGTAGGGCATGGCTGCGGGGAATGAGGGTGCTGCAGTGGAGCGGGTCGTCGGGGGCATGAGCAGGCTACAGCAGCACCTGCCGTGACCATGTGGTCCCGCTCATTTAATATGCACACCCATCCTTCCACCCATCTCTCAGCGCTGAAGCCGGCGCTGACTGGTGGGCGGGATGATGGACAGGGGATGCGCGCATAATTAACAGCCGACCGTGATCACCCCTGGCAACTACAGCCTGGAGTAATCATGTGCGGCTGTATTCACTGCCCCCCGCGCATCGTCATCAGCACGGGGGGCAGTGAATCAGTACACTTACCGACAACGATCCCTGCAGCAACGCGATGTCCTCCTATCTGTGGCGGCCAAGGCTGTGTGGAGACTAGCGGTGCGCACAGCGATGACGTCATCGCTGTGCGCACGTGTCCACACTGCCGCGGCCGGCACAGACAGGAGGAGATTGTGATGCTGCAGGGATCATGGCCGGCTCCACACACTCCAGCGGCGCTGCTGATGGCACAGACGGGAAGAGGAGCGATGCTGCAGGGAGCGAGGAAAGGTGAGTATGAACGTTTATTTTTTTTGTGTGTGTGCCACAGGATGCGGCCATATAGCAGGATGCGGGTATATACCAGGATGGGGGTATATAGCAGGATGTGGGTATAGCAGGATGGGGGTATATAGCAGGATAGGGGTATGTAGCAGGATGATGGCATATACCAGGATGGGGGTATATAGCAGGATAGGGGTATGTAGCAGGATGGGGGTATGTAGCAGGATGGGAGCACGTACCAGGATGGGGGTATATAGCAGGATGGTGGTATATATCAGGATGATGGCATATACCAGTATGGGGGTATATAGGAGGATAGGGGTATATAGCAGGATGGGAGCACATACCAGAAAGGGGGTATATAGCAGGATGCGGCCATATGCCATGATGGGGTATATAGCAGGATGGGAGCACATACCAGGATGGCAGTATATAGCAGGATGGGGGCTATACCAGGATGAGAGACATATATATAATATATATATACACACACAAGCCAGAATGGGGTACCTTAGTAGAGAATTTGGGGACATTACCCCCATAACAGTGATAGCAGCAGATCCTCGCCCCATAACAGTGTGTCATGACCACATTTTTTGCTTAAAATTTTATTTTCCTCCTCTAAAACCAGGGTGCGTCTTATGGTCCGGTGCGTCTTATAGTCCGAAAAATACGGTAAATAAACAGCAGGCAGGAGAGGTAGTCAGGAAACAAGAAGAGATCAGCACACAGGAATCACTATACAAATAACACAGGAACCAGGAATAGAACTATCTCTGGCAGTGGTCAGATGAGAGGAGGGAGAATAAGAAGGGTGTGGTGTCTTCCCATTGGCTGCAGGTGAATGATGGCAACTTCAGCTGGAAGACACACACCACCTACAGTCAGCCAGTGGTACTGTAGGTTCCAGGGAAACCCAGGCTAGTGGATGAGCGGAGCCTGCGCTCAGCAGAACCACGGGCACAGACTCCTCTCCCATCACCAGCACTATCCATGGCGGGAACACAGCGTCGCCTGGTGATCGGAGCAGAAGTCGCAGGAGCAGACTCCGGTGGGGACATGACACTGTCCTTAGGATAGGTCATCAATGTCTGTTCGGCTGGGGTCCGACACGCTGCACCCCCGCCAATCAGCTGATTTCCTATTGATTAGAATGGGAGACGGATGTGCAGTACCCTGCCGCTATCAGAAGACGGAGCAGTGCCGGAACTGAGCATTTCAGGCCGCCTCCTGCCGCGACCAATATCAGCTGATTGGCGGGGTGAAGTGTGTCAGACTCCAGCCGATCTGACATTGATGACTTATCCTAAGGATAGGCCATCAGTGTCAAAGTGGTGGACAACCCCTTCAATAATAGCTATTAAAAAAGTCCTCATACACATGATATAAAAATGGGCCAACAAAAGGTCGATTGTTGGCAGAAAAGAAAACTCACACAGCATGGCTCGGGTTGGATTTTTTCAGTTAGTGCTTAGTATTGTCCGAAAAATCTGATACATGTCCGAATAGTGTTTTTAACAATAATCATTGTTCCTCAGTTGGGCACTGCTCAAAATGAACAACTGTCCAAAACAGCCAACGATCCCAGTTGTAACGTTGCGCCCTGCAACGTGGGGGTTTCACTCGCTTGCAGCGGTGTGAGGTAGCTTCAGCAACACACGTACACAGTCTCTTCATAGAAATTCTGGCAGTTTATTAAAAACACTCAGCATAAACTGCCCTCAAACATAAACAATAAGTCCATAATGGAAGTTTAGCAACTTCCCCACTCTCTGGCTCCTGCCAGCGTACAACTCTAGCCAAGGTTCCTTCCAGCACCCAGGGCCCTCTGCAGACCCCTGTCTGTCTCTCCTCCTGGAGAGATTCGACCCTACAGCCCTGGCCTGGCTGCACTCACCTCAGACTCAATATCAGAGCCTTGTGTTCAGCCTCCACACAGGCTGATACACCCAAAGCTCCTGGCTCTGCTCTCACTTGTTTCCAGTCCACACACTGGACATCTAGAGCCAGTCTCTCTCTAGACTGCCCTAGACACACTTCTCCCAGGTTCAGAGACAGGATTGCTTTAACCCCTGGAGCCACACCCACAGGGGGTAAGGAGTGTGTAATCAGCATCACACACCCTTCCATGGCTCTGCATGTAATGCAATCCTGTGGAACCACAGGTCCCAGCCAGCTTCACATTGCAGAGCACCCACGCTTCTGCAAAACATACCGGCCCTTTGTAATACAGCCGGTTGATACCTCACACAGTCCACAGTCGAAAATTGGCCATTCGGCTGACATTTATCACATGTGCATGGGTGCAAGGTCATTAACCAGATAATAGACTGATTTTATCAGTAGTTTTTAATCTGATGACTAAAAGAGCATCAAATAATGTTGTGGAGATCGGTTGTTATATGCGCAGAATCCATTAAAGTAATTAATATAAAATTAAAGTATAAGATGCACATATGGTACACATGGTTTTAGGTTTAGATAAATAATTTTAAGGCATAAAAGACAGAAGTATTTCTACGATTGATACACTTATTAACTAACAAGAAAAATTGTTTGTGAGCTTTGAGACCCCTTAAAAAAAAAGTAACTCTTTTTTGCCATTATTTACATAAAAGCATTTACATACGTTTTTCGGGCTAACCTGGTACCACAAAACCATCTTTTATTGTGCATGGTGGTTTCTGGGACTACAACATTGATGTTCTATCGTTATAATAGGCCATGAGACTAGATCACAGGAATGGGTTGAGGCAGTCTCTGGATGTCAAAATTAATGTTGAACCATTCCCAAACGCTCTTTGAAGCATCCTAGCCCTTCATGATTGGCCATAAATGCAAAAAATCCCTTTAAGTTTATAACAAAAAAAGGTATAGTGAAGACGTTTGAGAGTAATGATGTTCCGATATACTCTATGCTAAGACTACATAATCAAAACGGTTATAGAAATGGCAAAAATCCATCATAAGAAATAAATCACTGTACATACAACGGTAAACTATGTTTGTGGTCACACCATCCTTACAATGAAACAAAAAAAAAAAATCACATTACACAAGCAATAAAATAATCAAGAAGATGATGGAAGTAAAGTTTGTCCCAGCTGTTGTCACTTGCAGTCCTGTGCTCACAAAAATTAATTCACAAAGCTCAAAAACTATGTCATGCTAGGTACGGAGAAATACCAAGTGAACGACGAAAGGTGACCCCGGGGAGATGGTGACCCCTGACCAAACCTACTACTGGTCCTTAACCACCCTAGATAGGTTCCGCAAATATGCGCAGAGCCGGATACCTGATCATAGGTATCCCTAATGCTGGACTCTAAATAGGGAACAAGTGGGATGAGCTCTTCGACAACCCCACTAAACACTAGAAAAGACACAAGGAGGACACACAGGGGGAAAAGTGCATGAACTACTTATCCACAGAGGACTCAGGTAGAAGTTCATTAATGCTTCAGCAACGATACTACAGATAAGTACAAGCCTCCTGTTTGCAACCAGAGCTGAATAATATCACCAGCACAAGTCCTGGGAAGATGGTAGTATTTAAGCTCAAGGGGAATTCTGATAATCAGCAGCTGGATAGAAGGAGAGCTCCGCTGGGTCCTACAAGGGAAGAGATGAAAACCCAGCAGGAAAAATACCTAGTACAATGAATATAAAAAGTCTCAGTCAAACGCTGTGACCTTCTATTGCCAGAAACCACATGACTGTGTCACCCGTGACAAATTAGCACTCAACATGGGAGAAGTATTCTGTGCAGCTGTGGTGACCACCTCCTACTGCTGTACTACCAATTGATATAATGACCTTCGGACTACGTCTGGAAACTGCAATGTCTGCCATTAATGGTTATCATCTAGATCTTGCATGTTTGCAAAAGCATGCTCCTGCTTCATTTGTTTCTGCAGCACTGGTATAGTATTGTACTTGGCCATCTCTGACAGTCCCATAAACAATGAATGAAGCAGCACTGGTCATGTGCGACCATGCTGCTCCATTTAATCCTACCTGCAATGTAGTCAAGACATCTACTCTTGTAATTTGTGGAATTCCAGGCATCAGACATCTACCACCTTTATCATGTGGGAAACCCCTTTGAAGAGACCCTCTGATCCTGGTGCTCAATATACCCCATCACATAAAGGGCTGCTTTAGGCTAGTTTCACACTTGCGTTTTTTTCCTTCAGTCACAATCCGCCGTTTTGGAAAACAGAGGAATCCGTTAACGGATTCTGCTGCTTCCCATAGACTTGTATGGACGACGCATTGCGACTGACGGTCCTGTGTTGCATCCGCCGGGCGGAAAGAACGCAGCATGTAGCGTTTTTCTGCGCTTCCCAGAGTGTCAAATAAACGCAATGTGCAGGATTCCGTCGGCGTCCGTCATTTTTATAATGGAAGCCAATGGTGGCGGAATCCGGCGGAATACGTCATTTGACGGATTCCTGTGACGGATACGTCTTTATACAACCGCGCATGCTCAGTTGAGTAAATTGCTGAAAAAAAAGCTACAACGGATTCCGTTGTTTTGCAAGATCCGTGACATCAGTTGTGCCACTAAATGCAACGCATCCGTTACATCCGTCACACAATGCAATGCGACGGATGCCGCACAACGCAAGAGTGAAACTAGCCTCAAAAAGTTCATCAGACTACGTGATGTACTGAAAACACTTTTCATCCTATTTCCTGCCTCTTATATTATCAGAAGACAATTATAGGCTGAAACTGAAGGGCCGGGATTTGGCTCTCTACCATATCTGTAAATACATTTAGCCAGTCTGGGAAACATGCATTTCTTCTAACAAGCAGAACTATGCGGCTCATGTGCGGTCAAATTAGTTTAATGTTTCTTTCAACCTCTGTTCATAAAACTTGTCAAGGTTCTTCTGCGCGGAGGAACCGGCTTATTTCTGAGCGGAGCATTAATGAGATGATGACAGGAAATAAGACGTTTGCTCCTTCCTCTAAGCAATCACTTTAGAGATGCCAATCCCACAGTGTCAATATCAGGCCAGGCCTCGGCTCTTCACTACACGGATTGTTGAAAGAAAAATCAACAATTCCCATTCTACCTGGCTAATGGTTGACTAGATAAGACCAAATAGCCAAGGAAATCCGACTGAGCCAAGATGAAAATCTATGAGCATTAGAAAGCATTAGTCTCCAGGAACTTACACGAATTACATATTTTGTCTACTGTTTCTTCTTTTTTTTTTTCTTTTTCATATAGGCCCAACCTTCTGCAACCATTCATACCACTGTTGAGTGGTGACTAGGGATGATCGAATACCTCAAATATTCGGCTTTACAAATATTTTCCGAATAGGTCACCGCTATTTGAATAGTCAATGCCCAATGTAAGTCTATGGGAAGCCCGAATAGTTACGAATAGTTGTTATTAGGGGTTCTCATAGACTTACATTGTGCATCGAATATTCGCGAATAGTCGAATAGCGGCGACCTATTCGGAAAATATTCGTGAAGCCGAATATTTGAGGTATTTGATCATCCCTAGTGGTGCCCTCTTGTTAAGGACGGGGCCACACGGGGACTAATGCGTCTCCACGCAGCACAGCAGGAGCCGAGAGTCATGCGAGTGTAACTGAGACTGAAGTCCGATCATGCGATCGGACCTCAGCTGCGGGGGACGGGCCGGCACTGAGGAGGGGCGGGCCAGTGCTGAGGAGGGGTGGGCTGGCACGGAGGAACAGAGAGAGGGATTTAGCTCGCTCTCTCCTCCGTAGCCGGCTATTGCAATTATCGCCCTGCACTCGCGGTAAACCGGTGTACTGCGAGTGCAGTGCGATCTTTCTCTCGCCCTATAGACTTGAATGGGTGCGAGAGAAAGAGTCTCGCATTTTCTCGGTCCGATTGGGGCCGAGAAAATAATCGCTCATGGGTGCTGACACATAGGTTAATTTTGGTCCGAGTGCAATGCGATCTTTTATCGCATTCCACTCGGTCTGATTTTCATGCCGTGTGTCTAAAGGCCGCTTTACACGTTACGACATCGCTAACGCGATGTCGTTGGGGTCCTGGATTTTGTGACGCCCATCCGGCCGCATTAGCGATGTCGTTGCGTATGACACCTATTAGCAATTTTGAATCGTTGAAAAAACGTGCAAAATCGCTAATCGGTGACATCACCCCCTAATCTCGATTATCGTTGCTGCTGCAGTAACGATGTAGTTCCTCGTTTCTGCGGCAGCACACATCACTATATGTGACACCGCAGGAACGAGGAACCTCACCTTACCTGCGTCCCGGCAGCAATGAGAAAGGAAGGAGGTGGGCGGGATGTTACGTCCCGCTCATCTCCGCCCCTCCGCTTTGATTGGGCGGCCTCCTAGTGACGTCGCTGTGACGCCGAATGAACCGCACCCTTAGAAAGGAGGCGGTTCGCCGGTCACAGCGACGTTGCTATGCAGGTAAGTAGTGTGACGGGTCCGTGCGATTTTGTGCGCGCCGGGTAGCGATATGCCAGGGTCGCACAAACGATGGGGGCGGGTACGCACGGTACCGATATCGCAGCGTGAAAAGCGGCCTTTAGACCTTAGGCTGTGTGCGCATGTCAGCGTGTTGCATGCTTTTACGCTGCGTTTAGAACTGCAGCGCAACTGCATGCGTCCTGCATCCACAGCACAATCTATGAAGATTGTGCATAATCCAACCGCACGTTACGTTTGAGAGTGCAGCGTTTCGGATGCTGAAATTGTGATCCAAAACGCTGTGTTCCAAAAAGCAACATGTCACTTCTGTTGTGCGTTCCGGATGCTTTTCCCACTCTGTCTATGGCAGAGCAAGCATCCAGAATGCATGAATTCTGCATTCTACAATGCATCCAGAACGCAGATTTTCGGCTGCGTTCTGAAACGCAAAAACGCTGCGGAAGATTTGGCACGGCAGAACGCAGACGTGCGCACATACCCTTAAACACTCATATCGGTCTTAAATGAGTATACTGGTGATAATTATTAGATTACTGGGACCCCCACCGACTGAAAGAATAGGGGGGACTTGTGTAACCTATTTTCCCCAGTCTCAAACTGCTATTAGGAGGAATTGAAAAGAGCTCATGTGTCGTTAAACTTCAATCAAAATCTAAGGCGCTAAATATATGAAGATAGTAAAGTAGTGTACACGGCTATCTTGAAAGTAGTGACAGAGTGTATGGATAACCTACTACTCCTGCTGACTGTGATCTTGCAACCAGGGAAGAACAGGGTACAAAAATCCTTAGTAATGGCAAGGTCTCAGCGTTTGCCCCAAAAATGACTTAAAATGTATCACCTGCTGAATAGATGGGTGTTATTCATCTGTCCAGGCTTTGCTTCCTTTTCCTATGGTCGGCTCCTCTGTGCTAGTCCGTAAAGGGTTATTGTGGTAATATGGCAAGCAATTGTGATGTTAAGATCCAAGGCATTTTAAAGTAATCAGTCAGCAGGTTTTTGCTAGTTAAACTCAGAGCAACATCAGTTAGTAAAAGAGAGCCTGATTCCAGGGATGTGTCACTTATTAGGCTGTGTGCTGTCGTTTCAACACAATCAAAAGTTTTATCAGCAGGAGATTATCACTAGAGGACTAGGTCTCACTTACAGGCCAATCAGGCTCATATGTACAACCACACCTCCACTACTATTTGGCGGCTTGCTGACAATTCACACTGTCCACAGGAAGCTGCCAATGAGGGGGATAGGTGCTGTTACACATTCTGACCACTGCTAAATCCACAACAGATAAAGCAGTGATGCTATCTGCACCAACCGTAAGGTAACTGATACATCACTTTAATCAGGCTCTTATATTAAATAGCAAAAACCTGCTGACAGATTCTTTTTAAGGCAGCTATGCGCTGAGTATAAAGATAGTATAGTACATGGCTACTACGTGCTTGCCAGGTGTTTAGCTTCACCTTCCACTTGACTTAGCTCCAGTCAGGTGTCTAATTATCTCCTCAGCTACTCCTCATTTACTACAAAGCTCAGTCTAGACCAAAATCTATGCTAAATCAAGGTAAGAAATAGCTAAATTCCTAATGGACATTTCTGGTATTGTTCACACCCTCGTCTCTACTATCAAGGTACCTAATTATTAGTTTCTGCTGTTCTGATGTCTTCTGCATCTTCAAGTTTCCTGGTACCCGGCTCATCTCAACTATCCTGGTGCAGCTCACACTGGTAACTGTGCTGTTCATGTATGTGACTGTACTCTTGCTGCAAAATATCAAACTGCCTAAACATCTCTGCTATTCCTGTGCGTAACAACAGTCCTGCTGGAAGACCTTTTTGTCAATGCATCTCTTCTGTTCCTGTAGAATCCGCACATCTGGCTCAGATGCATCTAGTGCATCCAGCTCCGCTTGCCCGTCTGCCGTCTTAGGCCGGTTTGACACTTGCGTTCAGCGCAATCCGCCACTATGGTGAATAGCGCAGTCCGTTAACGCACTGCGCCATTCTTCATAGACTTGTATGGATGACGCACTGTAACGCAAGTGTCTGTGTTGCACCCGCTGCACGACGCGGCATCTTTATTTTGACGCTGCGTCGGGCAAAAGGAACATTGCATGTAGCGTTTTTTGTGTCGTTAAAATATTGCACCTTGACGGATTCCGTTAGTATCCGCCAAGGTGTGTAATGATTGTCTATGGCGGCGGACTCCGCAGATGGTTCCTGTCACGTTCTACTGAGCATGTTCAGCATGTCCAGCAGAACGATCTAAATCATTAAAAATCACTCCTGGTCTCTCTCCCCACATCTCTCATACTCACCGATCACTGGCACGGCGCTGCACGGCTGTCCCAAAGCTCTGGCGTCTTTTTCTCTTTTGAAAATGCCGGCCGCTCATTAATCCATCTCGTATTCACTGCTTTCCCCACCCACCGGCGCCCATGATTGGTTGCAGTCAGACCCGCCCCCACGCTGAGTGACAGCTGTCTCACTGCAACCAATCACAGCCACCGGTGACCAGGTCTATATCGTGCAGTAAAACAAATAAATAAATAATTTAAAAAAAACGACGTGCGGTCCCCCCCAATTTTGATACCAGCCAAAATAAAGCCACACGGCTGTAGACTGGTATTCTCAGGGTGGGGAGCCCCACATTATGGGGAGCCCCCCAGCCTAACAATATCAGCCAGCAGCCGCCCGGAATTGCCGCATCCATTAGATGCGACAGTCCTGGGACTCTACCCGGCTCATCCCGAATTGCCCTGGTGCGGTGGCAATCGGGGTAATTAAGAGTTAAATGGCAGCTTATAGCTGCCAATAAGTCCTAGGTTAATCATGGCAGGCGTCTCCCCGAGATACCTTCCATGATTAACCTGTAAGTGAAAGTTAATAAACACAAACACCCGAAAAAATCCTTTATTTGGAATAAAAGACAAATAACCACCCTCTTTCCCCACTTTATTAATCCCCAAATACCCCTCCAGGTCCGGCGTAATCCACAGAGGTCCCCCGACGCTTTCAGCTCTGCTACATGGAGCTGACAGGAGCGGCAGTAGAACACGACCGCTCTCTATCAGCTCCACGCAGCAACTGAAGTGAGCCGCACGATCAGCTGTGCCCTCATTCAGGTGACCCGCAGACACAGCTCTCGGGTGGAGGACTGCAGCTGTGGCCGCGGGTCACCTGAGTGACGACAGCGCTGATCGCACGGCACACTGCAGTCACTCAGGAGATTTGCGGTCACCTCTCTCTCTCCTCCCGACCGCAAATTCCCTGAGTGACTGAAGTGAGCCACGCGATCAGCTGTGCCCTCATTCAGGTGACCCGTGTACACAGCTCTCAGGTGGAGGACATCAGTTGTGGCCGCGGGTCACCTGAGTGACGGCACAGCTGATTGCGCGGCTCACTGCAGTCACTCAGGGGATTTGCGGTCACCTCTCTCTCCTCCCAACCGCAAATCTCCTTTCCCGGCGAAAAATTAAAAAACAAAACAAAACGTTCTTTTAAAGGAATCCGTTACCTTTCTTAGCACACTATTTGCAACGCATCCGTCACATGCGTCACACAACGCACTGTGACGGATACCTCACAACGCAAATGTGAAACCGGCCTTACTGTACTGACCCTCACAGACCCAAGTGCATAGTCGCCTCTGCGGTCCGCGAGGCTGAATCTGATCAATGGCTTATCAGAATCCAACTGAACAGGTCAACCCATAAAAGTAGATGGCAACATCACTTAGACCTCTTTAAGTCAGTAGGTTTCCACATTTAATCCATTGGACTCTCTATACCGAATGGATATTTTGTCATAATCTGCCCTATAAAGTACATAACATACATATCCCTTTGTGGGATAGGGGAAGCATATCTGCTATGAAGATCAATGGCTACACAGCACCCCTTAAGATCTCTAAGAGAGGAGGAAGAACAGAACAAATTAAAGGGGTTGTCTGGGACTAAAAATGTGATTACCTATCTGTAGAGGGGGTAATTAATATAAGCTTATTGGGTTTTTCACATGCAGCACCTCCATCGATCAGCTGACATGATCTCTGGTGGCATATTGTTTGGTGGCTACTGCCAAGTACTGCAGTTTTTCTTCCTTTCACTTGAATGGCAATAACACACAACCTTTCAAAGAATAAAATGGCTTCAACAAAATGGCTGCCTCCAGTTCAAGTGCTAAACAGGTTCAGATATTTATAATATATA